>NC_051054.1:862500-942500 GCF_904848185.1 Acanthopagrus latus
AGTCGGAGCAGGTATCACACCGCCGGGATCGTGTTACACAGCTGAGAGATTTATTGCTCAGCGAGGGAACGTGTCGTCCTGCCATCACTGTCGTCGTCTCCATCTCTGGGTGAGAAGCAGGAGGAGAGGGAGGAGGAGGAGGGAGGAGGAGGAGGAGGAGGAGGAGGAGGGAGGAGGAAGAGGAGGGTGAGGAGGAGGAGGAGGAGGAGGAGGGTGAGGAGGAGGGTGAGGAGGAGGAGGAGGAGGAGGAGGAGGGTGAGGAGGAAGAGGGAGGAGGAGGAGGGTGAGGAGGAGGAGGAGGAGGGTGAGGAGGAGGGTGAGGAGGAGGAGGAGGAGGGTGAGGAGGAGGGGGAGGAGGAGGAGGAGGAAGCGGGAGGAGGAGGAGGAGGCGGGTGAGGAGGAGGAGGAGGGTGAGGAGGAGGGGGCGGAGGAGGGAGGAGGGTGAGGAGGAGGAGGAGGAGGGTGAGGGAGGAGTAGGAGGAGGAGGAGGAGGAGGAGGGGAGGAGGAGGAGTAGTAGTAGGAGGAGGAGGAGGAGGAGGAGGTGGAGGAGGAGGTGGGTGAGGAGGAGGGTGAGGAGGAGGAGGAGGAGGAGGAGGGTGAGGAGGAGAGGAGGAGGAGGAGGAGGGTGAGGAGGAGGAGGAGGAGGAGGAGGAGGAGGAGGAGGATGAGGAGGGTGAGGAGGAGGAGGAGGGCGAGGAGGAGGGTGAGGGAGGAGGAGGAGGAGGAGGAGGAGGAGGAGGAGGAAGAGGAGGAGGAGGAGGAGGGTGAGGAGGAAGAGGGAGGAGGAGGGGAGGGTGAGGAGGGGGAGGGTGAGGGAGGAGGAGGAGGAGGAGGAGGGTGAGGAGGAGGAGGAGGAGGGTGAGGAGGGGGAGGGTGAGGAGGAGGAGGAGGAGGAGGGTGAGGAGGGGGAGGGTGAGGAGGAGGACGCGGGAGGAGGAGGAGGAGGAGGAGGAGGAGGAGGAGGAGGAGACACGCTGCAGCCGGAACGATTTATAAAGAATCAGCTTCCAGAAATAAGATGTGGATGACTGACAGGAGGAGAGTTTGTGTGAAGCGACGGCTGATGTTGGATTAAAGTGAACGACTTCTGACTCCTGAACTCAGACGAGACGAAGTTTTAATTAAAGCTCGTTATTAATCAGGAATCATCTGAAGACGTTCACAGACCAAACAGCAGCAGGAGAAACAGAATAAATAATAAAATATCAGGTACAAAACTTTCCCCAACTGAAGAACCGAAGCAGACGTCAGACGTCTGGAGACTGAAGAGAGCAGCAGAGAAATAATATTTAATTATTCAATAAACTAAATATAATAAAATAAAACAAAACAAAATGAAAACAGAAAGAGAGGAATTAAAGTTCTGTTCTTCTTAAAGATGAAAAGTCTTCACAAATATGTTTGATTCATATTATTGTGATGGTTAATTATTGATTAGTGTTTCATTTAAAAAATAAATACAAATTATTAGAAAATGCGTATTTGTTCAAATAATTGTATTAATTGTTATTGAATGTATTAAAGTATTTGTATTATTTCTGTGCTATTCATGATTGTGTTTAACTTAAAGTATGATTTTGATATTTTGATGACAGTGGATATTAGTGTGTTAAATTCATTAAATTTACTGAATAATTGAATGTTATTATAGTAATTATGATTAAATGTATCAAACCATTTACAATAATTCATGTTGTTGTTTTCTAATGTTTTAATATTAGTACAATTGCTTGTATCATTTAATGAATATATTTTTAAAAATATCTTCTTTTTTTATTCCTCTTTCATTTTTGAAGAGTATTTTTGTGTCTTGATCTAGAATAAACAGAAGTGGTCAGACTGAGCGTGTCTCCTGGTCACACCTGTCCTGCTGCTGCTTGTATTCATCATGTCACGTCTCTGCCACATTAACATAACGTCGTTATTATGATGTGGCAGCATTTTCACATCTGTGTTCCTGTAAAACCAGAAATTCTCTGAGACAGCGAGGCGGCGTCTCCGAGGAGCTTCTCCTCCGTCTGCGCCATGTGATTCATTAACACCCCGACACGACCTCCGACCTCCGACCGGCGCCGAGCCAACATTAACACATTTACAGCTAAATGAAAGCTAATGGGACGGCAGGGAGGACGATTCTGTTGGTGATAAAAACATTAAAACGCCTCTGTCACCTCCTGAGCACGAGTCTGCCTCTCTGCAACTACATGAAAGGGATAAAATCACACTGAACAACACAAAACAACACGACAAGAGACAGAAAACATGAAACAAATGACCCAAAATGATCAAACGAAAACTTGACACGACATGAAATCATGAAACCAAGACGTGACACAGAAACTCCTGAGGAGCAGCTGACAGCTGGACGTGTCTCAGGTTCACACTTCATTCATAACTTTATGAAAGTGGTTATTGTCTGATGCTGCTCTGTGACCAGTGTTCGAATAAATAATACATCAAGCGACTTGTGTTTAAGCCCCACCCACCTGATATGTAAGCCTGCCCACCTACAGTTTAAGCCCCGCCTCTCTGAGTGCTGATAATGGTGCCCTGTACGCGGTGCACACATTAAAAAATGGAACGTCACAACAAAAATAATCTCTAAAAAACAAAAATGAGACAAAACATGAAATGTCACGATGAGACGAGAACTGTTTGGCTGTTGCAGGTCACATGACAGGCACAGACGGTCAAATGAGGTGTTGATTGACAGGTCAGAGGTCGGCAGCCATCTTAGTTAACTTCAGGTGAAGTTTGATGGTGCTCTGCTTTAAATTAAGGATGAGAACGCCACATCCTTTGCTATTCATGCACTGAACACCGAGGTTTGGACCAAAAGTTTTGACTGAAGACACGTCATCCAGTTTGATCCTGGAACAGTTTGCATGAGCCGATCTCGAGCATCTCAGCCTTCCAGCTGTGGTTGTGTTGCTGGATGAGCTGGCGGTTCGTTAAAGGCTGCTGGAGGGAGACGCTCAGCGCCAACCTGACCGGCTGCTGCGGTCGATGCGTCGGAGTGAGAACGAGCTGTCACAACACGAGATGCACCGAAACCACCGCGGGAGAAATCACCGCACGACACCACGTCCTCCAGAGACACGTCAGCACGAACACAACGGTCACAACCAGGCAGCTGACACTGAAATGTCCCGATGTTTCAGTGCAGTTGAATGCAGCATCAAATGAGTCTTTGAAAATAGAGAAAAGTTTCCTCTCTCTCTCTCTCTCTCTCTCTCTCTCTCTCTGTCTCTCTCTCTCTCTCTCTCTCTGTCTCTCTCTCTCTCTCTCTCTCTCTCTCTCTGTCTCTCTCTCTCGCTCTCACTCTCTCTCTCTCTCTCTCCTTCCACCAGAGGAAGTGAAGCTCGCTCCACCACTCTGCCGTCTGTGGCGCCGCCTTCAACAATATGTTTAACTTCCAACAGCATCAGCATGTTTACCCACAAACCACTGCTCCGCTTAAACAATCGCACTACGACAGAGGCTACGACACACACACACACACACACACACACACACACACACACACACACACACACACACACACACACACACACACACTGCAGCGAGTTGCCTCACCCATGCTGTGTATTTACCTCAGTAATCAGAGTCCATGCAAGTGTTGTGTCTTTACGTTCTGGAGGTGCTATGTCATTTACATTCACACACACACACACACACACACACACACACACACACACACACACACACACACACACACACACACACACACACACACACTCAGCAGGAAGTCCCTGTGAGGAGATGACTGAAGGAAACCACTCGTTTCCCGTCTAAAAACAACATCAGGGATTTTTCTTCCCTTTCATTAAAACACATTTTGTATTTTTGTATTTTTGGTCTCATTCTGCTCGGAGACGCGACACGCTGGCTGCATGTTTGTGTTCCACTCAGTCCAGAAACTGAAACTTTCACAGCAAGATGAAACAGTCTAAGACTGCTGCAGGATGTGGGAATCATCTGAGCTCGGGTTCATCTCCTTCAGCAGCCAATCAGAGCTCGCAGTGTCGCAGCAACACATTCACATGCAGCCTCCAAATCATTTCCCCGTTAAACCGCCATTAAAGAAGAGGCGCCTGTCAAACCCAGCACAGCTCATCAGACGCGCTCTATATGAATCTTTGGTCCATGCAGGTCTCATATCTGTGAAACTTTGCTCAAGCTGAGAAACGTGATTTAAAAATCTGTTACATCATCACATGTAAAAGCTTCAGGTTGTCTTTTGTCAGGTGACTCGTTCTCACGCCTGAGAGGCTGAAACCAGCAAATGTGTCCCTGAAAATAAAATAAGTGACGACAGCTCTCATGTTTCAGACGCAGAGTTCTTCTGCTGATGTCGCTGCTCTTATGTTCATATGTCAGCCGGATTTATTGGGACTTTTTTATATCTGAAGTATCTTGTGCACAAGCAAAGACCACATGTCTGCCTTTTGTAAGCAAGAGAAACAATAAAGTCTAATTATATAAAAGTCTTCATTTGTAAAGTAAGTTTCTACTCGTGTGAATGAACTTTCGGACGCGACACACCAAACATGAGGCTGCTGCACAAGAACACAAGCAGGAACCTTCTGAGCCCGAGTGAAAGGAAATACGACTCTGCAGATACACAAACTCTTTCTATGATTTATATATATACACATGTATACATATTATCAAACAGAGAATATGTCTGACGAGACAAACAAGGACAAACTGATGAGTGACATCATGAATCTACAGCGACAGACTGGACGGCCTTTAAGCAGCCAATCAGAGCGCAGCTGACTCCAACAATGGCCGTCCAGCGGTGCAGCACACGGACGCTCGCTGCCCTGATGGCCCGTCGGCCCTGGAGGGGACATGAACAGTTTAGATACCAACGAAGAAGAAGGTCTTCTTCTCTCTTACTCAGCGTGTGAACTTCCTCCTCACAGTGTGAAGGTGGACTCTGATGTCAGTCGGGTTCTGAGCCGTCTCGCTCTGGACCGAAGTGTCGGAGCGACGGCTGCTGGCGCAGTAAAAACCTGTTATGTATCAGTGTAATCCTCTGTTTGTGTGCGTGGCTGTCTGTCATTGTCACAGTGTGAGAACGCGTCCTCCTGTTTGCGTCTAGGTGTCATTACAACAAGACAACAGCACGTTAATAAAGAGAATGAGTGCAGCGAGTGTGCTTTTGTTTTCCATGCTAATCAGCCAGCTGATGCTGCTGCTCTCTGCTTTGTTCCGCTGAAACAAACAGAGCAGCATCACTGTCAGCATCACGCACAGAGCTGACATCTTTCCTCAAATCAATATTATTGTTTTGTTTTCAGACGCCTTTGTTTCTCCAGCAAAGGTTGGACTGAGCCTGAGAGCTGCCCGGTGCCACCCGCCTGCCGCCAACCGGATCAGCAAGTTTCCCTCCGACGGAAGGACAGAAGTTCTGTTTTTACTTGTGATTCACAGAACCAGCAATTTACTGGTCCATTCAACTGTATGTACTGTGTGTGTGTGTGTGTGTGTGTGTGTGTGTGTGTGTGTGTGTGTGTGTGTGTGTGTGTGTGAGCTCTGAGCTTCTGTTTTCCCAACAGCCTCACTGAGTTTACAGACACAAAGACTTCTGCAACAAATCCCCTCAGCTCCTGCAGTCTCTGGGGTTCATGTCTCTGAGTGTGTGTTCAGATTAAACATCATATCACTGTTTCTTTGTGTGTGTGTGTGTGTGTGTGTGTGTGTTAGCGTGTTGGTGATCAGGGGAATTCAGTATCTCTCCAACAGTCTGTCACTGTTTATCTCTTTGTCTCTCTGTTTACGTCCTCCTCACTTCCTCTGTAGCTTTTTCTTTTCTTTCTCCGTCGTCTCTTCGTTTCCTCCACAAATATTAAAATATTTGGTCCAATATTTAGTCCAGTAATGTTTTTGGCTCAAAGAATCAGTCTGCTGATTTTCTGTGGTTTTCATATAACCAGTGAAACCCTGTGAAAAGACTGAACCTGATGTTTGAATCCATCTCTCAGTACGTTGTGACTTCCTGTGTGCAGCTGTAAACCTAAAAAACCTTAAAGCCTTAAACACAAATAATGAATTACACATTGTGCTTGTTTGCTGTTGCATTAGCACGCCTGGCTAACTAGCTGCTAACAAGTAGCCTCACCCAGTTTTACCTCAAAGTCCAGAGAAGAAACTGGTAACTAACGACATTTTGTGAGTTCACAGTTTGTGTTCAGAAGCCTGATCACTGTGAGGGAACCAGCCGTGGATCCGCTGGACATCAGGACGTTTACACTCAGCGAACGTTACAGTTTGTTGTCACCATTAAAGTGTTTAAAACTGCGCTGAACACTGAACGGCATTAATATCAAAGAATAATAAACCAGACAAAGACAAGTACCGGAGAACATCTGATCGACCCGAGGCTGAAACTCCAAACACTGAATCAAGATCTTCATCAGTTTTCTGAGACGCTAAGCTAAACAACTCAGCTAACGTTACAGTTTGTCCTCGTCCTGACAGTTTCTCTCCTGTTAGAGAACAACAGGAAGCATTAATCTGATCAAACACTGTTCCTGATGGTACCTCTGAAGCTATGACTCGCTCCGCCCTGCAGAACAGGACCAGAACCCTCATCCAGATTACTCTGCTGTCACGGGTCGAGTTTCTGTGTTGGAGTTAGAAGTTTGCTGTGGAGGTGAAAGGTGACGAGTGTTTCTCCTCTGAAACAACAAGAGGTGTGTGTGTGTGTGTGTGTGTGTGTGTGTGTGTGTGTGTGTGTGTGTGTGTGTTTAATCAGAGATCGTTGGAACAAAATCCGTTGAACATCACTGTATGTATCAAGCTTGTAAATCCAGTCGCTTTAAGTTTCTGTCTGTTTCTGACACCTTCCATGCCGATGAACACATGAGTGAAACATCTCAGGTTGAAGATCAGATGAAACACTTGATGTCAGCTCTCAAACTGACACACGTTTCCTCATCAGAGACTTCAGCCGGACGTTAGTTCAGTCAGTGAAAGAAGCTTTAAACCTTCAACAGGTAAAAAGCCTTCAAGCTAACATTAGCATAGCAGCCAGCCGGTCTCTCACCTGATCGTCATAATTAAAAACAGTAAAAATATAAAGGCTAAGAAAACACCAGCTTGCTGTTTCCCCTTGTTGGCAGTGTTTGTGCTAAGCTAAGCTAATCACAGTGTTTGTATAGAGATTAAACTGATTTTATACGACGACTGTGGAGAACAAAGAAAACTAAACATCACAAACTGTTTTTATCTGGTTAATCGAACTTGAACACGAATGAGCTCGTAACAAGATCAACAACACTGTTTTAATGTGTGTGTGTGTTGTATCATTGTGTTCATGTGATGAGAAAGTGTGTTCATGCATCTGCGTCTTTGTGTCTTTGTGTGGTGAGTGTGTGTGTGTGTGTGTGTGTTAATCACTGTCAGACTACCATCAGGCCAGGTGGTGTTGTCTTTAAATCCAAGTCCCAGCTGTACCTGCTCCACCTAATAACTGTGTGTGTGTGATGTGTGTGTAATGTGTGTGTGTGTGTGTGTGTGTGTGTGTATGTGTGTCTTGGGATGTGGTTGATGATCCAATTCACCGGAGGCGGCAGCGGCGGCAACGTTTCCCACTCCCCCTAAATCACACCTCCACACCCTCAATACCCTCAACGCTGTATTAAATCTTGCCACTGTTGTTTGTGTGTGTGTGTGAGTGTGTGTGTGTGTGTGTGTGTGTGTGAATTTTCACAGACCGCCATTTCCCCCTGTGAGCTCGTCTTTTCTTGTTCCTTCTTCCTCTCTCTTGTCCCTCATCCCTGGTTTTTGTCTTGTTTTTTGCCCATGATGCCTTGAGAAATGCACACACACACACACACACACACACACACACACACACACACACACACACACACACACACACACACAGCTGCTGTGTGTCTGTTTAGACAACATGCTATTGTTACGATGGGAGAGAGAGAGAGATTTTCACACAAAGACCCAGACAAGACAGCGCTGATGTAGTGGAAGAAATTATATGTGTGTGTGTGTGTGTGTGTGTGTGTGTGTGTGTGTGTTGGCTGACTGCTGGGAGGCAGGAGGTGGAGAGACGACAGTGATGCAGAGATAAAAAGAGACGTATGTATGTGGACATCTCTGTCCTGCAGGGATGTTACTACTTTAAAGGAACAGTTCACCCAAAAATGATGAAGTCATCTTCTCCCACCTGATGAAGTAAAGGTGAAGTGCTGAAGTCCACAGAAGAGTTCTGGAGCCTCACATCACACACGGCAGACGCAGCGAGACGAGACAAAGACGTAAAAGCCGTAAGAAGCCGTAAACAGACAGAGAGGGAGGCTGGAATGTGGAGAAAAGGCGTGTTAGTGTCTCGTATCTGCAGAGAGTTTCTGATTTTCTCTCTTTGTTGCTGCTCGGGACGCTTTACCAACCCAACATGTGTCTATTTGACGTCCTGGGAATGAGACTCAACAATCAGCTGTCTTTGTGGTGCGTTCAGGAACAGCTGGGACAAATCCTACTGATTCTACCTTTAACTTTAATAGTCTTTGAATTCTATTAATATGACGTGAGCTTCAGTTAGCTTTGAGCACAAATGTCCTTCAGAGGGAGACTTTTTACTCTGATACTCTGAGTCCATGTCAGAGCCTGAACTCTGTTACTGTGCTGGAGGAAACAAACTGGATCAGAACTTCTACTGTCACCACAGTCTGTTTTTAAGTAAAGTACTTGTCTTAGTGTTTTGCTCTTCTACACTTCAGACGTTGGTATCGTATGTTCTTCTACAGTTTGGATCATTCAAGACATTTCTTCTTCTTGTTAAAATGAACCTTTGTCATCAACATGAAGAGAGAGAGACGTCTGCCAATCAACTCTCTCTCTCTCTCTCCTCCATCATGGCAGTCCTTGGTTTCCATGGCAACCGTCTCCAGGCTGACGGCAGGCAAATGAGGCGGGAGGGAGGGTCTACAGGCAGGCTGGGGCCAAACCCTGCCACACACACACACACACACACACACACACACACACACACACACACACACACAGAAATGAAACACAAATATAAACACTAACATGATCTTTAAAATTATGAAAATAAACAATTGTTTTCTCTCGACTTACACCACCAGCTTACACACACACACACACACACACACACACACACACACACACACAGGTGTGTGTTAGCCTGCTGCCTGACCATCATTACTGTACATGTGTGTTTGTGTGTGTGTGTGTGTGTGTGTGTCCTGCACCAGCAGACAGGGAGAAGCTGTTGCTGTCATTTCAACTAAACAAAGAAAAGGCTGCCGGCTCTGACACACACACACACACACACACACACACACACACACACACACACACACACACACACACACACACACACACAGAAACACACTGACAGGACTTGGCAGAGAGGAAACCAGCTGGTGGACGTACAGAGAGCAGAGTGTGTGTGTGTGTGTGTGTGTGTGTGTGGTCTGTAGGTATGGACCCGGGCTGTACCGCAGATACAGCATGGCAGCCGGTTGTCATGGTTACTGCTGCGGTTACGATGATGCAGTACAGATGCAGGACGGACGGACGCTGCACGTTGCTGTGTTCATGGTGCATTCATGCGCTGTGACAATAATCCGGATAAATCAGTTTCCGACTGGGAAAATTGACGCAAGTCTGCGAAAATGTTTTGGACTCGACTCGCTAGTTAAACTCTGCAGCCTCCATTTTGTTTCCACATCACGACATAAAAGCTCACAAACAGCCGAGTCCTAGAAATCATCCAACAGGTGAAGAGAGTCAATCGAGGAGCTCGTGGAAAAACGAAGCTGTAGGGTGAGTGAAACATCCAGGTGCATTATGGGAAAAGTAAGAGGAGGTTTTTTTTGCCCTGAATCTGGGGACTGAAGACACTTAAACTCCCTCTCAGTGTGTGTGTGTCAGTCCGGGTGAAACCAGACATGATTGGAGATTCATTAATCTGATCTGGATCATGATCTAATCAACATCCTGCAAACCAACAACCATCCGGGTGAAACACCAAGTTCTCATGAGCTCCAAACCAGCAGAACCGTCTGATCTGCTGCTGGAGAACAAATCTCTGTTTGTCGAGCTGATCGAGGTTCAGCGTTCGCTCAGCGTTCGTTTGACTTCCTGCACGTCAGCTTGTTTGAGACAGTTGAGTCGTCTGTTTGATGGAACGATATGACTTCACAGAGACAAACGTACCAAACAGCCTCAACCTTCCAGTCTGTCAGATTATAAAATGGGATTCAGGATGTTTGAGCTCTGAACACGTCACGTTTGATGTTTGTTCCTTCCTGTGAACCTTGTGACGCTGCTGTCTCTGTCGGTCAGCTTAATGCTTAAAAAAGTTCATTTCTCTAATTACTGTTTATAAATCATGTACGATTTCCAAACCATCAGGAGGATGAATTGTACATGTTGGGGACTATTTTGAGTGGCGGATGAATCCAGGTTTATTTTGGCTGCAGTGTGTGTTTGACTGAGTCCAGATTAAATATGTTGAATATTATCTGGAGACAGAAAAGGAGCCGCGGTGACGTTCTGCAGAGTCCAGAGAGTTTCAACTTGAAGTGTTCGGAGCGGTCGGAGAGAAAACACGCCGGGCCTTTTCTCAGGGAGACAACGTGCCGACTTAAAGAATATATATTAATATTACCACCTTTAAATCGTCCGTAACTAACAAGCGCTGCTGCTCTGGAGTCAGAGAGAAAATTCAACTCAACTTGAGATAAATGGTTCAGACTGTCCGGCCGGCTGACGTCACCTGCTCGGGGACATTTTGACCTCTCAGCTGAATGTTCCGGACAAACGGCGCCGGGCGACACGACTCAGTCAGTGAATGTGACGTTAAACCGAGAGACGCGAGCGCCGTGAACCCCGCCACAATAAAACACCCCTTTTGTTTTCCAGGACGCAGCCAAACAGTGGAAGAGGCGACACAAACTGTTTGCGTGGCGACAAAAACGGCGTCCCATCGAGGCCAAATGGTGCACTATCATCATCATCATCATCATCATCATCATCATCATCATCATCATGCTGCTATCACCATCAGGCGGCTCTCTGCGACACGACGCCTACTTAGGATGCACTTCTGGGGTTTGGATGTCTCTCTGTCTGGCACCCATCTCCCCTCCTGTGTGAAGCACTGACACCTGGAAGATTGAACATCCCGGCGCTCTGAAGCGTCTTTTGTCAGACT
The DNA here is from genome assembly GCF_904848185.1 of Acanthopagrus latus. Lineage (NCBI taxonomy): Eukaryota > Metazoa > Chordata > Actinopteri > Spariformes > Sparidae > Acanthopagrus > Acanthopagrus latus. The sequence goes on from NC_051054.1 coordinate 873,717, forward strand.
AAATATGTTTCGCTATTTGCCGGCGCCATTAGAGAGCAGACTTCTTTCTCCTGCAGCATTGTTATGCTCAGAGTATTCATATCACTCTCTCTTTCTCCTCTGCGGCGGCTGCAGCGAGGTGGTGGGGGCGGTGGTTGGTGGGGGCGCCGCGGCAGAGGGGCGACGCATTAGCGGCGTTTTAGATGCGTCCGGGCTGACAGCAGATATTAGCGGCGGGGGAATTTCTCCTGTGTGCCTTTTGTCAGAGAGCTGTCAGTCTATCAGCTCGGAGAAGTTCTGCAGGCTGTTAACTGGGTTTGCTGAAATTGGCTTGTGAGTATTAGGACAATAGCAACAGCAGCGGGACCGGAGGGGGACTGTCAGGGCGAGTTAAGTGGCTGTATTTTGGAGGAGGTGTTATGTGTGTGTGTGTGTGTGTGTGTGTGTGTGTGTGTGTGTGCAGTGACAGAAAGGAGGGTTTGCAGTGTAAGTTTGGATTCTTTGTTGAGCTCTAATGAGCCTCAGAACCAGAATCAGAAGGCTGTTTTGTTGTTTTTACTCAGCAGCATTTTGTCTGTTTTCACACACGTTTCACTTTTTAAAGACGAGAATCTGAATCACGAGATTCATCAGAGACGCCCTTCAGAACCCGCCGCCTACATTACCCACGATGCAACTCGAACATCAACAGTTGGGTTGGACCAAATATAAAACAAGTGCCTTAAAACCTGCATCTTTCTTTCCAGTCGTTCCATATCAACCCAACTTTCATGACAGATCACTGTTTGGAGAAAAGAGGATCACGCAGGTGAAGCTTCGGGGCGTGGCTACCTGTGACTGACAGCTGTAATGTCAAACTCAAGGTGTGATGTCACACGGGGGCGGGGCATCAGAGGTGAGTTTTGTGTTCTTACTCACAGACGTACGCTGCAAAGACATGCTTTTATTTTTGATACCCACCCGGTGCTCTTCTTCACTTCCTTCCTCCTTCCCACCAATCACAATCAAGCTCTCCTGCACGTCTGTTTACTCTCCACCCACACCGCCAACCTTCAAGGTCACAGCACGCCGCCATCACTACGTCAGCCCGGTCACTTAACTCTGAACATGATTCATTTACTGTTGCATGATCTGTTTTCAGTCAGTTTGATGCTAACCTTGCTAGCGCTAGCCACTCAGCTAGCCTAGCTTTCTGCAAAAATGAAGAAAATGACTGTGGAGTTGATGAGCAGTAAAGTTGTTCTGCAGGTGTTTGTTTGAAGAAGCGACAGAATGATGATGATCATCTGCTCCAAATCTGAAGACATTCCTCTCTGCTGCGTCCTCGTGATGGTAACAAGGAAAAGATGACGTGATAAAAGCTTGTTGAGCTGATTTCAGAACAGAGAACGATGTTGTGTAACCTGCTGTCAGATTCTCTCCAGTCCGTCACAAAAAGCTGAAACCACACAAATGAATTCATGACGAGTTCTGGAGGAGGAACTGGACCTCTCGTCCCGTCGTCTCCTCACGTCCACTCGAGAACTTTCACATCGCATCCGCTTGTGGAAACGCTGATTTACATTTGACACCAGTTTATGGAGATTTGCATAAAATGTGAACAACATTGACGTGGAAACAGCAGCTGTGTCCCTCAGAGCGCTGAGACCTGAGCCCGGTTCTGGACCGAGTGGGTTGTTTTGGTTTTTCAGAATCATCTCACAGAAGAGAGTCTCAGATGTGAAGCGTCCTCTGGGTGTGATGTGAGTCAGAATGAATTTATATTCACGTCTGTGATATTTACAGAAAACATTTACATGTTTCTAACAGTTTACAGGTTTCTGAGTAAACGCAGGAAACTCACAGGATTCTGGTTCTGGACGCAGCAGTGGGAAGAAACAAAGTACAAATACTTCATTACTGTACTTCAGTACGTTTCATGTACGTGTCCTCTGAGTATCAGTGTGTTTTCTCCTCTCTACACCTGAACTTTCTCCTCCTCATCAGGAGGAGACATGGAGGTGAGGAGGTTTATCCTGTGACCTCAGCAGCAGGTTCTCCACTGCTCTGTTATCAGCCGCGTGTTTCTGAGTGCCTCAGAAGTTTAGAGGTAAATAAAATAAAACAGCAGAGAAACTGAAGCGTCGTCCTCTGAACCTCGACAGCAGGAGACTCAGTTTTCTAAACTGAGACGCATCAAACTGTGAACCAGTGAAGAGAGTGAGGACGAGGTCAGGCTCTGATGTACGATCCTCTAATGAGCTGACCAATTGGCTGCTGACGGAGACGAGGAACATGGTCAACACACACACACACACACACACACACACACACACACACACACACACACACACACACACACACACACACACAGCGTCCCCGGTGTGTGATCCATTGTGTGTGTGCTGAGTGAGTCGCTGAAGGTTTGGTCCTAAACACTGCGGCCAATAGATCAGACGGAGCTGAAGTTTGACTCCAAACACTCGGCGCTCGGAGGGATCAGCCGGAGGTCGAGCGCCGCCCGGTCCGAACTTTACACCAGCAACAATACGGAGCAGAGAAGAAGAGTGATTACCAACAGGCAGACGACTGCGTCTCATTCAGAGCTGGTGATTAAAGCCACTTGGTAAATATTAAGACCGATCCATCAGCGGAGTTCTGTTTGACAGCCACAGCACACGTCCTGCATGGGACCAGATCAGCACCAGCAGCCGGACCGGTTCTTCTCACAGCACCCACACCAAAGTTCTGTTACTCTCCACTCGCACTGCATCGTGTCATGACTCGCTTCACAACAAGTCTGACATCTGATCTCCTGCAGCGAGATCTGAACACAGGAACACTAAGACACCAACAACTTTCCTTTCCTTTCCTTTTCTCCTCTTCCCTTTACTTCCTTTTGTTTCCTTTTATTTCATTTTCTCTCCTTTCCTTTCCTTTTCCTTTCTTCTCCTCTCCTTTCTTTTTCTTTTATTTTCTTTCCCTTTGTTTCCATTCCTTTCTATTCCTTTTTCTTTCCTCTCCTCTCCTCTCATTTCTTTTCTTTTCTTTTCTTTTCTTTCTTCTTCTGTTAGCCTGCATGTATATTGGCTTTAATTCAACTCTCTGGCTTTGAATACAGGAATCGTATGAAGCTGGACTGTTAGCATCGTGCTACGTCCAGGCTGTCGTTCCATCACCAGCAGGTCTGTTAGCATCAGCAGCAGCCATGAAGCTGTTCTCCATGTTTAAATCTAACATCTGATCACAGATCAGATCCTAAACCTGTTGCAGCAGCTTCACAGTAAACTCTTTCAAAGCACCGAGCTGAGAATAAAGTTTGGCCTCAGGTTTAAATCTCTTCTTCTTCTCCTCCAGAGTTCAGCGAGCCGCGGCCTGATGTCTCCAACAAGCATGAAATGAAGGCAAATTAAATCAGGAAGTGTGATGGCGGTCTTGAGGCGGCTGCTCATCACATCTTCCTCCTCTCACAGTTATGAGATCAATTCTCATCATCGCTGAACCTCGGTGTGAACGGCGCCGCCACACCATTAGCACTCTTCAGAGTCCATGCTAACGTGTTAGCGCCAAAGTCGCCCCACATACAGAACCAGAACCAGAACAGCCCGCCACCAAAAACACCAAACACTGGAGCAGGAAGTGGACGACCCGCTAAAATAAAAGCTTTGTGTTTCCCTGTATCTGTGACTGAACCTGTCGCAGCTTCAGAGTAAAGTGTGTCGGAGTGTAAACGTGAAGTTACACACAGACAGAAGTCAGATGCATACATTAACACACCCGCCACACACACACACACACACACACACACACACTTTGTCACCCCGGGGGTGTGTGTGCCACTATGTGTGTGACGACAGGATCTGAACATTTCCCTCTGATATTTACCCACATTTTAGTGCTGAAACCAACACACACACACACACACACACACACACACACACACTCCGTTTCCCATAATTCCTCGAGAAACACACTTGATGAAATCTTAATTTGAGGATTTTGTCTTTATACAAAAATACTTTTACTTGAACGAATACTTTAATACTTGGTTACTTCACACAGACTTGAATGGTTTCTTGTCCTCTCCTTTATCTCCACCTCTCCTCTCCTCCTTTCCTTCTCTGCTACACTCTTCCCTTTCCTTTCCTTTCCTTTCCTTTGGTCATAGCAGATGGATTCTGACCAATCACGGCAGTCGATGCTTCTGTGTTTACACTATCAAACTGTGACTTCAGATCATCTGTGTATCGGGCACTGGCTGTGGCGCCGGCGGCCATGACACCTCGTCCTGCATCAGTGGAGCCGCTCGGCTTTGGCGAGTGGGCCGCTGAGCTGCAGGTGTTTGTGTCACCTGAGCTGCAGGCGGCCATGTTTGTCCTGAGGGTGGCGCTGTAGAGTAAAGGTCCTGGAGACATTAGAATCTGAAGGGTTCGTCCTCTGGGGAGCAGGAAGTCATCACCTGTTCAGCTTGTAGATTTTCTCTCCTGGACGTGAATCGGTCTGAAGACGGCCAGACGACGATCAGAACGATCAGTGAGTGGACACAGAACCGGTCCAGTTGTTCTGTGATGTTCAGCTTCCTGTTAAAACAACCTGCCGTCTGCGTCCATATGCAAAGCAGCCAATTATTGATGGTAAGCGCAGCGAAGGTGAGACGAGCGTGTCACGCGGCGTGGATGTGTGGCATTGTGCGGGCTGATCGACGGCGTAACGACGGCGTCCTCATTATCGGTCTGAAAAGACATCGACTCGCTCCGGCAGAGAGAGACGAGTTAATTTACACTCTGAGATTCGTCCTCGTCGTCTTTCAGAGCGAGCGGCGAGGGTCCGGGGCCCCTCAGCGTCCGCCGCCTCTTCTCTCTCTTTCAGCCACTTCCACCACCATTAATTGGTGCAGCCGCTTGAATCGGGTCTATTCTAACCCAGTGTGTGTGTGTGTGAGTGCGTGTGTGTGAGTGTGTGTGTGTGTGTGTGTGTGTGAGAGGTAATTGCTGTGAGCTTTAGAGGGCCAAAGTGTTGGTTTAAGGGCCTCTGACCTCCGACCTCACGGCTAAAAGTCCCTCCTCCTTCCTCCTTTCTTTCGTTCTCTCTCCTGTGAATGGACCTCGTTCAGCCCTCAGTGTGTGTGTGTGTGTGTGTGTGTGTGTGTGTGTGTGTGTGAGCTTCATGGAGGAAGATGAAGTTTCTCCATGGCGACACAAACAAACACCAGCAGAGCGGATCAGTTTAAGGCGGTCAGAAGTTTGTGGACACCAGATTCCTGATTGTCTATCAATAATAATCAGTGGTTATTGATCATCTGAACACAAACTGATCCTCACAATCAAATCAAACGTTTCTGCTTTGAGTCTCGACTCAAATCTCAGAATAAGTTTTTTGTTAGAGTTGTTGGAGCAGTAAAACATTTTACAGTACATTTACTCCACTGCTGTAATTAGTGTTGGAGAAATTATCACTGGAGTAAAAGTAAAGATGTGTTGTCACAAAACACACAAAACAACACAAACAGAGACAAACAGAAAGAGCAGAGACGAGTTTCTACTTCAAACAGAAAAACACCTGAACGTGATAATCTGTCTCTGTTGTGTCTGAGTGTGTGTGTGTGTGTGTGTGTGTGTGTGTGTGTGTGTGTGTGTCTAAAGAAGTTCTTGAGCAGCAGCAGCAGCAGTTACGAGGATTCAAACCCTGAACATGAGGCGTGACCTTCAGCAGGAGAGCTTCTGATCAGCTTCACTGAACGCTGTGTTCTGATCATCTGACAGTATGATGTCATCAGCTGGACGTCAATGATGAATTCTGGGATAGCGTCTCATTCTGACTCCACTCGAAGTGTTTTTGCTCTCTGAACTCGTCCTGAATGACTCCAGACTGAACTTGTAGTGGAGCCAATGCTAACAAGCTGCATGCTAACAAGCTACATGCTAACAAGCGACATGCTAACAGTGGTAAACTGTCTGATCAGCTCTGATTGAGTATGATTCATTTTTAAAAGTTCATCAGCAGCTCGGTCACCACGGTGACTCAGTTTGGCCCGGATCAGTGTTTTTCCTGGCTCAGCTCGGCCCGGCTCAGTTCAGTGTGACGCTTCAGGTGTGTGTGTGTGTGTGTGTGTGTGTGTGTGTGTGTGTCAGGTCATGTTGGTGTCAGATCAGCCAGGTGCTGCGGATTAGTGTCGCCAAACTCTGTGTACCCTGAAGAGCAGCCGGCGTTATCACCAACACAGAGACGAACAAAAACAGACGATTAACGCTGCATCAGGAGGTTTGGAACCATCAGAGGAGACGGACGGGTCACAGACAAACACATCAACACACAAACGATGAATCAAAATAACACAGTGTTTAGATTAGGGTACTAGAGTGTGGTGGTAATGTGATGGAGCCCACAGAGCTGCAAGATTCAAACAGGCGAGTACAAGAACTGAACGCTGATCTTCAGGTCAGACAGAAAATATTCAACAACGGCATCTAAAGTGTGGAAAAATATCCTCAAACATAAAAACATAGAAACCTGACAGAGTCTGTATCATCAGTACTGATATTCAGTGAAATCAATGTTTTCCTCTCTATCAGAGGATCTTCCATCCTCCTCACTGTAAACACAGGAACACTGACAGTTTCATGTCGTTTTCTGTCAAGTCAAGCTGAACGCTGGCAAAACAGTGACACAGAGCAGTGTCTGTCTGAAGAGTGCTAACATCAGCTGGCACTGGACTGAGAAGAAGAAGAAGCAGAAGCAGAAGAAGCAGAAGAAGAAGAAGAAGAAGAAGAAGAAGAAGAAGAAGAAGAAGAAGACAGCGGTGTGCAGCAGCAGCAGAAGACGATCGATCAGCGGCTGCAGCGTCCTCGTCTCATCTTACCTGACAGGAAGAGACGGATGGACCAAACTTTCCCACCAAACGGCTGTTTACAGAGCGGGGGGGGGGTCCCGGGGGCCGCTGGAGGGAAAGGTGAGGGGAGAACAGAGGTGAGAGAGGCTGCAGGTCGCTGCTCAGAGTCGGGTCATTAATAAAGGTGGAAAGCTCCTGAAGACATCTGCAGGTCAGAGACAGAGACGACACGGTGCTGACTGAAACAGGCTAACAGTTCCCCTCTGCTTCTAGTCTTTGTGCTAAGCTAGGCTAACCAACTCACAGAGCTGACCCAGTGCTGCAGACTCAGGAGAACATTCTGAAGAACCTCCAATCACAATCTTAGTTTGCAGTGACTTAAGCACCACCTGCTAGCTGAGGACATTTCTGCAGAACCACAGATGAGATCAAGCTTCATGTTTAGGTTGAGTTGTATATTTCTCTCTGGCCGACTCTGCTCTGATGCTGGTGGTAAGACTCTGAGGTTACAGTCAGAACACTGAACTTACCTGTTCAGGTCTCGACGATCACGGATCAGGAGGCTCCGCTGGATGAAGTGTCTGCAGCTTTCCTTCAAAGACAAAACGATGTGCCGTGTTTCGGCTGCATGTCGTCCAAACGTTTACACTTACAGCTGAAAATGAAGACAGAAGTAAACAAGTTGCTGCTCCACAACACGAATCAACAGCAGCTCTCCAGGAAGAGACTGTCGGCTCGATGCTGTGTTGAGTCGGTCGGTCGAACCTGCGTCAGTCGATAAACCGATGAAGAATAATGGTGAGCGGTGGTTCACTATGTGTGTGTGTGTGTGTGTGTGTGTGTGTGTGTGTGTGTGTGTGTGTGTGTGTGTTCGTCACCAGCAGCCTTTAATTAAAACATGGCTGCTTCCAGAACCATGAAACTGATGAGTCGTGGAAAATGAAAACTTTGTGGAACTGCTCCTTTAAGATATTGTTTATAAGACGTGGCTGCAGGTTCCTGAGAGACGGAGAGGTGGAGTGTACACACACACACACACACACACACACACACACACACACACACACACACACACACACTCAGGACAGTGATGAGTGTGTTTAGCTCGGAGGAAGGTGGGTGGGGGGGTCTGCAGGTCGAGGGGAGGGGGGTGAGGTGAAGGGAGGAGGGGGGAGTAACTTTAGCTGTTAATGATGGTGGAGGGGGGAGGAGGGGGAGGAGTACAAATGACTTGAAGAGAGAGAGAGGGAATGTAAGATGATCCAGGTTGGACTCACCCTTAAAAGCAACAGCACCTATTGTCCCTGCAGGCAGAGTGTGTGTGTGTGTGTGTGTGTGCGTGCGTGTGTGTGCGTGTGTGTGTGTGTGTGTGTGTTGACAGGATGGCAGGTTCGTTATGAATCATCTCCTCCTCCTCCTCCTCCTCCTCCTCCTCCTCCTCCTCATCCTCCTCGGCCCCTGAGGGCGACATTAGCTTTAGAGCGAGCTGTCATGTTCAAGAGAGGAGCGCTTGTTTTGTTGTACCCAAAGAAAAGAAACACTGTGAAAACATACACATGTACTTAGAGCCGCAAAGTATGTAAACAAGCCGGCCGGGGCTGACAGGTACACACCCGGCCACAAGCTGCAGGGAGCGCTTGGTTTGTAGAGACACACACACACACACACACAGGTAATTTAGAGGGAGGAAGTATGTCAATAGACACAGTAAAGTCAGGGAGCGCTTGTTTTGTTGTGGCCTGAGAAAGAACAACACACATGTACTTAGCGAGAGGAAATATGTAAAGAGAGTTTGTGTAACCAGAGAAGAAGAAGAAGTGAGAAACACACCTGACAGTACTTAGTTACACTGGACCAGAGGAGGATGATCGACGACGGTTATGGATCTTTTCTGCTCAAACAGTCCACAGTACTTCACTTGCGCCTCGCAGTGCATGCTGGGTAGACTCTTGTCTCTCACAGATTGATAATCAGTAAAGTTTTATTCACTGGTTAAAGGGACGTTGGATTTGTTGACCCCCACATAAAAAAAAAAAAAATCAAATCTGTGGTGAGGGGAGCTGTGTTTACTGAGGAGGAAACACAAGTACAGTACGACTCAGGGCAACACACACACACACACACACACACACACACACACACACGCACACACACACACACACGTGTGCACACACACACGCGTGCACACACACACAAGGACACACACACAATGAGTGCTTGCTTTGTTGTCCTGTGAGAAATGAAAAAAACAGTACAAACAAAACCAAACAGAGAGAAACTGATAGCGTGTAAACACACACACACATGCACACACACACACACACACACACACACACACACACACACACACACACACACACATACACACACACATACACACATGCCCGCAGCAGAAGAACAATAGCTCTGATTAATTTCTCAGATTTCATGACCGCGGTGTCGGAGCGTCGGAGGCGTCAGAGTGAAAAAAGAAACGGCGCTGTTGTGAAACAAACAAGGCAGCGCCGGCCAGCGAAACAAACACACCCTCTCTGCGAGACGGCGGCGGTCAAAGGTCAACTGTCACAGAGAAGAAAAAAATAAGGACGGAGACGCTCGTAGTGTTTTAATAGTGAACACACACACACACACACACACACAAAGCTCTCATTCATGAAGACGGATCTTCCTCGTCTTCGTCTTTGAGCGGTCGGGACAGAAAATCACCTGTCACACACACATCACGCGCACACACACACACACACACACACACACACACACACACACACACACACAGACACACACACACAGAGTCAGTCTTTATCAGTCTCAGACAGGTATGTCCTGATGGAGAGACGACACACATAGTTGGCTGAGAGACAGACCACAGCGGTGTGTGTGAGTGTGTGTGTGTGTGTGTGTGTGTGTGTGTGTGTGTGTGTGTGTGTGTGTGTGTGAGTGTGAGTGTGTGTGTATGAGTGTGAGTGTCTTCCTCCTCTGAAACATCATCCTGCTGCGTTCAGACGTCTTCACACTGTTGGAGGAAGTCATCAATCACACTGTAAAAATACCACGAGTCCAACATGTCCAGTAGTCAGGATTACTGCTGTACTCGGTGACTATAGTGACTGTAGTGACTGTAGTTACTGTAGTGACTGTAGTGACTGTAGTTACTGTAGATACTGTAGTGACTATAGTGACTGTAGTTACTGTAGATACTGTAGTGACTATAGTGACTGTAGTGACTGTAGTTACTGTAGTGACTGTAGTGACTGTAGTTACTGTAGATACTGTAGTGACTATAGTGACTGTAGTTATTGTAGTGACTATAGTGACTGTAGTTACTGTAGATACTGTAGTGACTATAGTGACTGTAGTTACTGTAGATACTGTAGTGACTATAGTGACTGTAGTGACTGTAGTTACTGTAGTGACTGTAGTGACTGTAGTTACTGTAGATACTGTAGTGACTATAGTGACTGTAGTTATTGTAGTGACTATAGTGACTGTAGTTACTGTAGATACTGTAGTGACTATAGTGACTGTAGTTACTGTAGATACTGTAGTGACTATAGTGACTATAGTGACTGTAGATACTGTAGTGACTGTAGTTACTGTAGATACTGTAGTGACTGTAGGTACTGTAGTTACTGTAGTGACTATAGTGACTGTAGTTACTGTAGATACTGTAGTTACTGTAGTGACTATAGTGACTGTAGTTACTGTAGATACTGTAGTGACTATAGTGACTGTAGTTACTGTAGTGACTATAGTGACTGTAGATACTGTAGTTACTATAGTGACTGTAGTTACTGTAGTGACTGTAGATACTGTAGTGACTGTAGTTACTGTAGATACTGTAGTGACTGTAGGTACTGTAGTTACTGTAGTGACTATAGTGACTGTAGTTACTGTAGTGACTATAGTGACTGTAGTTACTGTAGATACTGTAGTGACTATAGTGACTGTAGTTACTGTAGATACTGTAGTGACTATAGTGACTGTAGTTACTGTAGTGACTGTAGTTACTGTAGTTACTGTAGTGACTGTAGTTACTGTAGATACTGTAGTGACTATAGTTACTGTAGTGACTGTAGTTACTGTAGTGACTATAGTGACTGTAGATACTGTAGTGACTATAGTGACTGTAGTTACTGTAGTTACTGTAGTGACTATAGTTACTGTAGTGACTGTAGATACTGTAGTGACTATAGTGACTGTAGATATTGTAGTGACTGTAGTTACTGTAGTTACTGTAGATACTGTAGTGACTATAGTTACTGTAGATACTGTAGTTACTGTAGTGACTGTAGTTACTGTAGATACTGTAGTGACTATAGTGACTGTAGATACTGTAGTTACTGTAGTGACTGTAGTTACTGTAGTGACTGTAGTTACTGTAGTGACTATAGTTACTGTAGATACTGTAGTTACTGTAGTGACTGTAGTTACTGTAGATACTGTAGTGACTATAGTGACTGTAGATACTGTAGTTACTGTAGTGACTGTAGTTACTGTAGATACTGTAGTGACTGTAGATACTGTAGTGACTGTAGATACTGTAGTGACTGTAATTACTGTAGTGACTGTAGATACTGTAGTGACTGTAATTACTGTAGTTACTGTAGTTACTGTAGTGACTAATTACTGTAGTTACTGTAGATACTGTAGTGACTGTAATAACTGTAGTTACTGTAGTTACTGTAGTGACTGTAATTACTGTAGTTACTGTAGTGACTGTAATTACTGTAGTTACTGTAGATACTGTAGTGACTGTAATGACTAGTTACTGTAGTGACTGTAATTACTGTAGTTACTGTAGTGACTGTAGTGACTGTAATTACTGTAGTTACTGTAGTTACTGTAGTTACTGTAGTAACTGTAGTTACTGTAGTGATCTTGATCTTGTGGCGTCTTCTCTTCTGGGTTTTTCTTTGTTGCATTGATGGTGAATAGGAAGCTGGAAGATGGAAAAAGGAAGATGTTAGCTCAGTGATGTTAGCTTGATGATGTTAGCTCAGTGATGTTAGCTTGATGATGTTAGGTCAGTGATGTTAGCTTGGTGATGTTAGCTCGTTGATGTTAGCTTGATGATGTTAGCTCAGTGATGTTAACTCGGTGATGTTAGCTCGTTGATGTTAGCTTGATGATGTTAGCTCAGTGATGTTAGCTCGGTGACGTTAGCTTGATGATGTTAGCTCAGTGATGTTAACTCGGTGATGTTAGCTTGATGATGTTAGCTTGATTGTCGATTGTCAATATTTACTCTGGAGCTTTTATCTGTCAGGAACGCTGCCTGACGTGAATACAGGACCTCGACTGGACGTCTCTTCTGCAACATGTCAACATTATTTTGTCCAGTTTAAAACTAAATGTTGATGTAAAGAAGTTTGATAAAGTGGAGACATTCAGTGATCTCTGATGTCTCTGTGGTGACATGGAGCTGCTGCACATCCACAAAACAAACGCTCCTCCTGACAGAACACCAAACAGATACCTTCTTCTCTCTCCTCCTCCTCCTCCTCCTCTGTTGTCACTCTGATTACAGAGCAGACGTGCCCTCCCTCCACCGCCGATGAAAACAACTCTTTGACTCGAACCGACGGTGCGAATTCAACAAGCAAATCAAACAAACCTTCAGCACACAGACGGCCTTTTGTCTCCGCCGGCCTGGACGAGAAGAGGAGAAGGGCAGGAGGAACAGGTATCCTGGAGGTTTCTGGGGTGAAGTCACAGGTCTCTGACGGCTGAAGCCCTGCAAGAAGAAGAGAAACTTAAGTGAAACTCAGACACTGAATCTTTAATGTCCCGAACAAGCTGTGAAAATTTTGTAGTTACAGAAAACAGCAGCTGAGGTCAAAGAAGATTATTAACGGGAGTAGAATTAATAATAACATGGTGTTAAAATACTCTGAAGCAAGTTATAGTAATATACAGAATACATGACACCGCCGTCTGCTGCACACACACACACACACACACACACACACACACACACACACACATTTGCTTTGGTAACAAAAAAAAAAGTTCAACCAACCAACGAGCGACAAAAGAAGAAGCTCAAAACTGAACAAGACAACAGTGACCCCATTATCTCTCCACCTCATACCCTCCATGACACACACACACACACACACACACACACACACACACACATACACACACACACACGCACACACACAAACACACATGCACACAGTTTTTAAAACACACACACCTTTCTGCGAATGCTGGCTGGATCCCAGAGAGGTGAGAGAAACGCTATTAGCACCCTGGGCGTAATTACAGCGACTCAGGTGACATCTTACACCGGCTGGAAAAAAAGAGTGTGTGTGTGTGTGTGTGTGTGTGTATGTGTGTGTGTGTGTGTGTGTTGGCTGTCATGTTTGTGTGGGCTGAAGTCTCCTCACCAGGGAGGAAAGTTAGACAACAAAGGAGACGGAGGGTAAATTTGAGGGAGGAGAAGAAATGAGCCGACATGTCGACTTACTGAAGACCTGAACCTGATCCATCCCAGCAGGTGTGTGTGTGTGTGTGTGTGTGTGTGTGTGTGTGTGTGTGTGAGAGAGAGATGGAATTTGCACTGATGAGCAGGGGCATGTAGGTGTGTGTGTGTGTCTGTGTGCTCAGGTGTGAAGTTGTGCAATTGAATGTCTGTGCTGAAGTTTTGTCATGGATTTTATTGACACTGTTTTTAAGGAGTAACTGAGTACTTTTACTCGAGTACTGTGTGAAGCACAGTGCCGCTCTGAGTCAGTCGTGAGTCGAGTTGCCTCGCTGGCAGCTGCAGTGTCTCCGGGCTCGCAGGTGGAGCAGACAGGCCGGGTGGTGGAGGAGCGGCGGGCCGAACAGCACCAGTAAATATGGATCCAACCATGTGTTAGGATAGAACAAGAGAAGAGACTGAGCTAAATATCATGTAGCACATTAATATGCTAAGTGTTAGCATGTTGGTGGAGGTTAAAGCAAAATGCCTGCTTTAACTAAAACAGCATATGCTAATATGTTAGCATGAAGCCCTCTGTCACAATATACAACATGCTAACACACAGCCTAGCCCACCACTCAGTGTAGAATATGCTAAGGTGTTAGCATGTAGCTGCAGCAGCAGCCTGTTGGACACACCTGAGTGACTGAGATGCTTCAACAGGAAGTTACCTGCTCGTCTGTGTGTATTATATAAATCTGACTGTCAGGAACAATGAATACAAATGTGTGTACATCTCCACAGGTATCATGTGGTGTGTGATCTCCATGTCACCTCGTCCTCCCACACACACACACACACACACACACACACACACACACACACACAGTTTTCAGTTTAAACAGTGACTGATGGCTCTGTGTAATGAATGTAAAGGCTGTATTGTTCATTTCAGCAGCGTTCACATATTAGTGTCGGGCCCCGGGGCGAGCGAGGCGGCTAATGCCGGGCTCAGCTTTCCACCGCCACTTCAAAGAGAGCGAGGGCGAGATGATAGAACGAGGTTGTGGTGAACTGATAGACATGTTCACACAGGAACAACACACACACACACACGCACACAATGATGATACACAAACACACGTTAGTGGGAGGAACATTAAACGGACAAAAGTGTTTGGACACAGTGAAATCTGAGACAACAGAGTAGTGAAGCCACATCGTGTCTTTGTAGGCTAACACTGAAGTTAGCAGAGCTGATGGATCTCTGATTAATAATCTCAATTTACGATCCTCACAGCTTCTGTTCATCAGGATAATCTCCACATATACTGACACTAAATTAACTGTGTAGCAGTAAGAAGCTAACGTTAGGCTACAAACAGACGACATCACAGTCACATGACTGACACGTCACCACCACTGAGAGTCTTACTGCACAATTACTAGAATAGTATAGAATAGTCAGAACAGTGTGGAACTAAAGTGGCCTGTAAAGACGGACTAGTGAGTAGATGAGTCTCCGTGTTGCTGTGAGGACGTTTAATGTCCCCGACAACCTCTGTAGTCTCATTCAGACACTTGTTAGCAACCGCTAACTGTTGTTAGCACATGAAGAGCTTCAGGATTAAACTGTGAGACATTAATGATGATCTGATGTCATATTTCTTGGTTGTAGGACAACAGACGACACCACTATGTAACTCTGACTTGTGTGAAATGATAAATGAACAGTGAGCAGCCATTTTGGAGCAGGACAACATCACACGGACGACTCGCTGTTACAACCAGACACGAGGCATCCACAGTGTTTGTTTAATCAGAGATATTGTCAGATATTGTGTGTGTGAAGTGTGACACTCCACCTGAAGAGAGTTGGTGCAGCGGCTAACACACACACACACACACACACACACACACACACACACACTCTGTATCATATAAATAACAGATCTAATGAAAGGTCATGTGACGCTCCGACAGCAGTGAGCAGGTGATACATCTGACTGTATTATTACCATGATTGCTTCATGCAGAGCACCACATTATGTTTCATGTCTTTGTTTGATAAATGTCAGACAGTAATGAAGCGAGGATGTGGAGTGATTGCTCCGTGACTGCAGCGTCACGGCTCTCCATGTTGGAGATGATTAGCAGCTCTGCTAACAGGCAGACCGACGCTGCAGCACTTCTTCATGGCCTCAGATATTTACGGCTGGATGATGATTCAAGACGTCGGTCAATCAAACGCTCGTTTATAACATATAACTTGTGTTTTAACATATATTCAAAGAAAAGAAACTTTTTACTGAAAATGAAACTCTTGGCAAAATCCAACCTCAGCTTTTG
Source organism: Acanthopagrus latus (assembly GCF_904848185.1). NCBI lineage: Eukaryota > Metazoa > Chordata > Actinopteri > Spariformes > Sparidae > Acanthopagrus > Acanthopagrus latus. The sequence goes on from NC_051054.1 coordinate 889,262, forward strand.
TGTACCCGAGTCAAACCTTCATGTAAAAGCATAATTATGATGAAAGAGGCACTTCAAAGATTTACTGTGTTTTCATTTTCAGGTCCAACTCATTTTCAGTGGGAGTGCTACGGGCACTTTTACAATAGCATCAAAATCTGTATTTTTAAAACAGTAAGAAGTCTGGACACAACATGAAACTGTGCTGGTAGCATCACCAGGGTCTCTACACATGAACACCAGCACTGACAACATTGTTTGTGTACACAGAGTTACTAAAAAGAAAGTTTTTGAACATCTCATGTTAGCAGTAGCTTGTTCCACTCGCCGCCGTCCTGCCAGTGGAGAAGAGTCGACCTCAGAATGAGACGTAACCTGGAGGACAGTTAAGGTGGAACTACTGTCTTCCAGCAACAACTATCCACACCAGATCTCACGTCACTTTTCCAGCTTTTGATTTTAGTATTGTTTCTTATATGAGGCTCCTTTTTCAACTTCAAGGTCAATATTGTTATTCACTAACGACAAAACAACAAATTATCCACATTTATATGGAACTAAGCTTTAGGAGCGTTCCACCTTAACTGTCCTCCAGTGAAAATAAGTTTGACCCAAAAATGGAAACACAGTAAATCTTAAAAGTGGCTCTTTTGCATTTTTCCCATTACATTATATTTTTAGTTACTAGTTACTTCACAGATTAACGTTGTTGCGTGAGGTCATGCAGGCCTGTTACCACAGCAGCGGACCACATGGGTCATAAGGGGGGCGGGGTCAAATGGTCCAGTCCCCCCCCCCCCCTTTTTTTTAGAGGACCAGTCTGTAACACACACACACACACACACACACACACACACACACACACACACACACACACACAGGAATGTAAAGAGAGAGAGCACTGCTGTTGACCTCTCTCTCTCTCTTTTGTCTCTTTGAGCCAAGTTTTTGCCCTGAGTGCGGGATACATGATCCACACACACACACACACACACACACACACACACACACACACACACACACACACACACACACACACACACACACACAATCATGTTCACACGGCTTCTTCACTTACTTGACTTTCTGCGACACACACTGATTTACTTTTTTGCTCATTCACACACATGCACACACACATACACACACACACATTCCTGGAGGACAAAGACAGAGGAGCGAGGTCTGTCAGAGTCAAATGTCAAACTGCTCTTAGCTTCTGTTTGCTAAACACTCCTCTGGTAATGACTTCAAATAGCATAGCAAAACATGTCTTCTGAGTGTGTGTGTGTGTGTGTGTGTGTGTGTGTGTGTGTGTGTGTGCGTGTGTGTGTGTGTGTTAGTGTAAGTGTGTGGAGACAAAAAGCAATTGGGCGGAAAAGAGGAGACAGAGAGAGATGAACTTTAAGCTCTTGAGAAATAAGTACTTCTAATTGGTTTGAATTGAATAAAACCATCAACAGAGAGAGAGTGAAAACAGACAGAAGCAGAAGTTCTGATCCAGCTTGTTTCCTCCAGCACAGTAACAGAGTTCAGGCTCTGACATGGACTCAGAGTATCAGAGTAAAAAGTCTCCCTCTGAAGGACATTTGTGCTCAAAGCTAACTGAAGCTCACGTCATATTAATAGAATTCAAAGACTATTAAAGTTAAAGGTAGAATCAGTAGGATTTGTCCCAGCTGTTCCTGAATGCACCACAAAGACAGTTGATTGTTGAGTCTCATTCCCAGGACGTCAAATAGACACATGTTGGGTTGGTAAAGCGTCCTGGTTGTTGTTGTTGCTGGTTGTTATTGTTACAGGTTGTTGTTGTTACTGGTTATTGTTACTGGTTGTTGTTACTGGTTGTTGTTGTTGCTGGTTGTTGTTGCTGGTTGTTGTTGCTGGTTGTTGTTGTTGCTGGTTGTTATTGTTACTGGTTATTGTTACGGGTTGTTGTTGTTACTGGTTGTTGTTACTGGTTGTTGTTGTTGCTGGTTGTTGTTACTGGTTATTGTTACTGGTTATTGTTACGGGTTGTTGTTGTTACTGGTTGTTGTTACTGGTTGTTGTTGTTACTGGTTGTTGTTGTTGCTGGTTGTTGTTACTGGTTGTTGTTGTTGCTGGTTGTTATTGTTACTGGTTATTGTTACGGGTTGTTGTTGTTACTGGTTGTTGTTACTGGTTGTTGTTGTTGCTGGTTGTTGTTACTGGTTGTTGTTGTTACTGGTTGTTATTGTTACTGGTTATTGTTACGGGTTGTTGTTGTTACTGGTTGTTGTTACTGGTTGTTGTTGTTGCTGGTTGTTGTTACTGGTTGTTGTTACTGGTTGTTGTTACGGGTTGTTGTTGTTACTGGTTGTTGTTACTGGTTGTTGTTGTTACTGGTTGTTGTTACTGGTTGTTGTTACTGCTGGTTATTGTTACTGGTTGTTGTTACTGGTTGTTGTTGTTGCTGGTTGTTGTTACTGGTTGTTGTTGTTGCTGGTTGTTATTGTTACTGGTTATTGTTACGAGTTGTTGTTGTTGCTGGTTGTTGTTACTGGTTGTTGTTGTTGCTGGTTGTTGTTACTGGTTGTTGTTGTTGCTGGTTGTTGTTACTGGTTGTTGTTGTTGCTGGTTGTTGTTACTGGTTGTTGTTGTTGCTGGTTGTTATTGTTACTGGTTATTTTTACGGGTTGTTGTTGTTGCTGGTTGTTGTTGTTGCTGGTTGTTGTTACTGGTTGTTGTTGTTACTGGTTGTTGTTACTGGTTGTTGTTGTTGCTGGTTGTTGTTACTGGTTGTTGTTGTTACTGGTTGTTATTGTTACTGGTTATTGTTACGGGTTGTTGTTGTTACTGGTTGTTGTTACTGGTTGTTGTTGTTGCTGGTTGTTGTTACTGGTTGTTGTTACTGGTTGTTGTTACTGGTTGTTGTTACGGGTTGTTGTTGTTACTGGTTGTTGTTACTGGTTGTTGTTGTTACTGGTTGTTGTTACTGGTTGTTGTTACTGCTGGTTATTGTTACTGGTTGTTGTTACTGGTTGTTGTTGTTGCTGGTTGTTGTTACTGGTTGTTGTTGTTGCTGGTTGTTGTTACTGGTTGTTGTTGTTGCTGGTTGTTATTGTTACTGGTTATTGTTACGAGTTGTTGTTGTTGCTGGTTGTTGTTACTGGTTGTTGTTGTTGCTGGTTGTTGTTACTGGTTGTTGTTGTTGCTGGTTGTTGTTACTGGTTGTTGTTGTTGCTGGTTGTTGTTACTGGTTGTTGTTGTTGCTGGTTGTTATTGTTACTGGTTATTTTTACGGGTTGTTGTTGTTGCTGGTTGTTGTTGTTGCTGGTTATTGTTACTGGTTATTGGTACGGGTTGTTGTTGTTACTGGTTGTTGTTGTTACTGGCTGTTGTTGTTACTGGTTGTTGTTACTGGTTGTTGTTGTTGCTGGTTGTTGTTACTGGTTGTTGTTGTTGCTGGTTGTTATTGTTACTGGTTATTGTTATTGTCGTTGCCGTGCTGCCAGTTGTGTGTTGGTGTCTTCTCCCTGTCAGCAGCAGAAATGCCAGCTGCCTGTGTTTAAAAGTCGAACTCTCCGTCAGGCGAGTCCTTGATGGCGAGTTGGCGGAGGGTCGGTGGCGAGGCCACACCCTCGGCGGTGGGCTGCAGCACTCGGCAGAGAGAAGACGGCCTGGTATTTTCTCTGCCTTCTATTTATTTCTGTCTCTATTTATTTCATCCACACGGAGCTGCTGAGGTAAAAACATGCGGCGGCGCGTATGCAAATTCGGTTAGCTTCACATCAAGGCGTGACATTTCAGAAATGTGAAATAAATTGATATGGCCCAATTAGATTGAAACTGCCGTTGGCTTGCCACCGTCCTCCTCCCCCTCCACCGCCTCCTCCCTCCCCCGTCTCTCTCAGCCTCTCGCCTCGTCCCAAATTGCTTTGCATTTGCCTGCTCGCATTCAGAGCTCTTAATTATATGGTGTTGTGTGGCGGCATTTGGCTGGAACAGTGAGGAGCCGGCGAGAGCTGCTGTGTGGCGGTTAGCCGGCGCTGCTAGGACGCGGCTAAAAGCTTATCCCGGCGGGGGAGAGGATGGAGGACGGAGAGGAGGAAGCCGGCCGACTCGCAGCAGAACAAAGATGAAGCCTCCGGGCCTCAGCTGGCCTGAGGAGGACGAGGAGGCGCTCAGCAGGAGGACGGGGACAATCACAACGTCAGAGCTGAGGACTGTTCGTCTCGAGGACAGAACAAACGGTAACGACAAGAGGGAGACAGAAGAAGGTTTGCATGAAGTTTTCTTCTGAAGAGGAGAAATGTTTCAAAACACGATGAAGTCAGAAAACGAGGCAATAAAATGTCTGACAGAAGAGGAGGAAGATAACGGAGGAGGAGGAATGTTTGTTTTACCGACTAATTAAAGCTGTGGAACGACAACGAGCAGTTTAAAAGTAGATCTCTTCCTTGCTAACCTGAAGGGTTCCTTACAGCTCAGTTTAAATCCAAAAGGGTTCCTGGAGGCTCTTTTATTAAAATTAATTAATGAGAGTGCAAAAGAAGAAAAGAAAAGTTTATGTTTCCAACTCTTCACATTATAATTCGACTTTTAACAAGGTGACAGGAAGTCTGACGCAGTCTGAGTGCTGCCTCTCAAATGAAACAGCAGGTAGAGTGTACATGATGGTGCATTCACTTGTAGTCAGAAATCACAGCTCTCAATTCATTATGGACTTTAAAACCATGAAATTACTCAGTCGGATCAAACTGACATAAATTAAACTGGAAACATTAATCATTAATAAGTATAAGATTATAATATTCTATAAAAATCACATTAAGTCTCATTTCTGACGCTGGACAGAAGCAGTTGTTCGCGTCCTTTGAGGTAGCTAACTGTTAGCGACATGTCTCTGCTAGCTGCACATGACAGGAAACATAGCCTGTATGTAGCATTACTATAGCGTTAGCTAATGATAGCAATGAACTCATTAACTGTGCTGCTGTAATAAAGTATTCGTATTTGTTTTCATTTTGTTTTACTGTTAGCTGTTAGCACTTCCTGTTAGCAGTGAAGCTGGATCACTGTGGTACTGAAGGAATCTTAAAAACATGATGTTTCTCAGTGGAGTTCTGCACTGTCGTCTGTCTCTGATATGTAAGTGGACGTTCAGAGACACGTCTCCTCCGGCTCTCCGGCGCCTCCTACAGGAAACTTGTTTGTGCTTTAGTCGTTATTCTGCTGCTTCATCTGGGGTGAAAACGACGTCCTGAACTACGAGTTATATCGCCGTCAAACACAACTTTTCTCCCCCCACCTGTCCCTCTAATGCTCATCTCTTCTGAATAAGTTGAACTTCATCCATGACCTTTGACCCCTGCCCCCCCCCCCAGTCGCCCCACAGAGCCACTTAAACGCTCTGAAAGCTTCAGCTCACACAACAGAACCTCAGACAGAAATCAGCATCTCTGCAGAAAAACAGCTCAGATAAACAAGAAAAAATCAACAACAGAAACATCGACATCAGATGGGAGACACACACACACACACACACACACACACACACACTGAGCTGGTTTGTTGTTTGTGGCGGTCATGTTGAGGGAACACAGCATCATTGATTTTCCTGATTCCCCGCTGTCGGCAGCAGATGTAACACACACACAAACATGCTTCTATAGGCAACAAACATCCATATCTACACATATACATTATGTACACACACTTACAAACACGCACACACACACACACCTCTCTCTATCTCGACCTGCTGACAGCTGATTGGTGGATTAGACGAGGTGACTAAAAGCGGCGAGGTAATCTTCTCTCATTATTTCAATTACCAGGCTAAACGCAGCAATCAGCCGCATAATGATGGCTGCTGGGCGAGAGAGGGTGAGAGAGGCAGGGAGAGAGAGAGAGAGAGAGGGAGAGACAGAGAGAGAGAGACAGAGAGAGAGAGACAGAGAGAGAGACAGAGAGAGAGAGAGAGAGAGACAGAGAGAGAGAGAGAGAGAGAGAGAGAGAGAGAGAGAGGTAAAGACAGAGAGAGAGAGACAGAGAGAGAGAGAGAGAGAGAGAGGTAGCAGAGACACAAAAAGACAGAAAGTGGGAAAAATATTTGCATTGGTCTTGGAGGAAAATGCTCGATTGGAAGAAAGATACAAAGAGAAAACAAGAGAGGGGGGGGCGTGCGAGGTAGACGGAGAAGGGAGGAGATGGAGAGAGAGAAAGAGAGAGACAAATATTTGTATTGATTTCAGAGAAAAAAAAGACATTTGCTCGGCAGGGAGAGAAACAACGAGAGAACAGAGAGCGGAAATCGATGGCAGCATTTGCATCGATTTCTTGGTGGGAATACACCTTTATTTAGAGAAAAATATACATGAGAGGGAAAAACAGAGAGAGAAGAAGAAGAGAAAACAGAGAGAAGAAGAAGACAACAGAGGAGGAGAAAGACAAAGAAAATGAGGAGGGAGACAATGATGATAGGGAGGGAAGAGGAGGAAGAAGAGGGAAGGTGAGGAGGTGCAGGAGGATGATGAAGAGGAGGAGAAGAAGGAGCGAGGGTACAGAAGAGGAGGAGGAGGAGGAGGAGAAAACAGGAAATCCACAGGGGAGATAAAAAGACAGTAAAGTAAGAAGAAGAGAATGAAACCACAATGGAGAACAAGAAGGAGGAGAAGAATATAGAGAGTAAGGAAGAAGAAGAGGAGGAGGAGGAGGAGAGAGTTAAACATAAGTTAGATAAGGAGGAAGAGGAGGAAGAGGAGATGAAGAGTAAGAGAACAAACAGAACAAAATAAAAGTGAAACTTTCTCCTCACTGAAGAAAAGAGTAATCAGATGGAAATGTCCTCTGTGTGTTCGTCTCGCTCGTCTCCTCAGACGTATTCAGCGTTTCATCCACACTTCACTTTTGTTAAAGTTACTTTTCCTGCTATTGTTGTCTGGAGCGACTCAGACGGCAGGACGAGGGACCGCACGCGTCCAGATCACATCCCACAGGACACAGCAGGACCAGACGCACGGGTTCTGTTGGTCCTGTTCTGTTGGTCCAGTTCTGTTGGTCTAGTTCTGATGGTCCAGTTCTGTTGGCCCAGTCCGTCTCTGGCAGTCACATATTCAAATGTCATGAAAGTGAACGTGTGTTGTCTCTGAGACATTCAGACCTGATGAGGCCAGAACCCAGTTGAACAGAGTTCATCAGATCTCACTGTCAGAACTTCAGATCCTGGTACCAGCTGGGCCAGACTGCTACCGAGCCAGAGACCACTGTTCAAGACTGTGTTCTGACAATCGCTAGTATGAAATCAGCAGATATCTGAACAAACAAGACGTCAGGACTGTGTGTCTGTGTTTGTTTGGTTCTGTTTGTGTGCGGTACTGTTGGGCCTGGGTATGCGCTCCACTGAGTGTCGTTTCATTTATACTCTGAGAGTCAGGAGGAAGAAGTGAAGCAGGAAGTGGACCCTGCAGCAGAGTGTGGGCCGTTCTTACAGGTGAGTTTACACCCACCTGCTTTCATACACGTTTTAATTGGTCGTGACGACTACATGGTGTTTTAATTAATGATGATGTCATCTCGTCTTGCTGTGAGGACGCCGACTGGAGAATCAACTCAGCAAACCTGCTCGTCATGGTTGCACATCGGCGGTGGACACACACACACACGCGTACATTGACATTTTATTTTGTAGGGTCTCCGACGAGCCGTCTCTTCCTGTCTCTCTATCAGTGTGTTTGATTGACAGGGTGGACAGATGCTGCTCTATAAACAGGTAACCTGATCCACAGAGCCCATCTGGTCACAGCTCTGTTCAATTCACACTTCACACACACACACACACGCACACACACACACACACAGATATAAAAACATACACACCCACTCCAGTGACTCACACATTGACACACACACAGACACACACATGTTGGGAGACATAAAAAGATTCTCTCTCACACACATACACACACACACACACACACACACACACACACGCACATGCACACACAGACGCACACACATACACACACACAGACACACACACAGACACACACAGGCGTCTGCACACAGACAAATATGGACCAGCATCAAATAAATATGGAGAGGACACACACTGTGACTCATGCACACACAAACACACATGTGGGAGTGTGTGTGTGTGTGTTGATGGCGTGATGTGAATCATGCGTCACCTGGGCAGGTCTGAACTCTGGAGGGTGTTGTGATGCTGCAGGATGTCAGACCTGTCCAGGTGACGGAGCGACAGGATGAGCAGGCGGCACGACAACATCAGTTCAGAAGCAATTTGTCCAAATTCATTTAAACTCACCAACAGCTACACAGACCTGTCTGTCTCCATCATGTCTTCACAGACCTGTCTGTCTCCATTGTCTCTACACAGACCTGTCTGTCTCCATCATGTCTCTACACAGACCTGTCTGTCTCCATCACGTCTCTTCACAGACCTGTCTGTCTCCATCATGTCTTCACAGACCTGTCTGTCTCCATTGTCTCTACACAGACCTGTCTGTCTCCATCATGTCTTCACAGACCTGTCTGTCTCCATCATGTCTACACAGACCTGTCTGTCTCCATCATGTCTTCACAGACCTGTCTGTCTCCATCATGTCTACACAGACCTGTCTGTCTCCATCATGTCTACACAGACCTGTCTGTCTCCATCGTCTCTACACAGACCTGTCTGTCTCCATCATGTCTTCACAGACCTGTCTGTCTCCATCGTCTCTACACAGACCTGTCTGTCTCCATCACGTCTCTACACAGACCTGTCTGTCTCCATCATGTCTACACAGACCTGTCTGTCTCCATCATGTCTACACAGACCTGTCTGTCTCCATCGTCTCTACACAGACCTGTCTGTCTCCATCATGTCTTCACAGACCTGTCTGTCTCCATCATGTCTACACAGACCTGTCTGTCTCCATCACGTCTCTACACAGACCTGTCTGTCTCCATCACGTCTCTACACAGACCTGTCTGTCTCCATCATGTCTACACAGACCTGTCTGTCTCCATCATGTCTTCACAGACCTGTCTGTCTCCATTGTCTCTACACAGACCTGTCTGTCTCCATCACGTCTCTACACAGACCTGTCTGTCTCCATCATGTCTTCACAGACCTGTCTGTCTCCATCATGTCTACACAGACCTGTCTGTCTCCATCGTCTCTACACAGACCTGTCTGTCTCCATCATGTCTTCACAGACCTGTCTGTCTCCATCACGTCTCTACACAGACCTGTCTGTCTCCATCATGTCTTCACAGACCTGTCTGTCTCCATCATGTCTACACAGACCTGTCTGTCTCCATCGTCTCTACACAGACCTGTCTGTCTCCATCATGTCTTCACAGACCTGTCTGTCTCCATCACGTCTCTACACAGACCTGTCTGTCTCCATCACGTCTCTACACAGACCTGTCAGTCTCCATCGTCTCTACACAGACCTGTCTGTCTCCATCACGTCTACACAGACCTGTCTGTCTCCATCATGTCTACACAGACCTGTCTGTCTCCATCGTCTCTACACAGACCTGTCTGTCTCCATCACGTCTCTACACAGACCTGTCTGTCTCCATCATGTCTACACAGACCTGTCTGTCTCCATCATGTCTACACAGACCTGTCTGTCTCCATCGTCTCTACACAGACCTGTCTGTCTCCATCATGTCTTCACAGACCTGTCTGTCTCCATCACGTCTCTACACAGACCTGTCTGTCTCCATCACGTCTCTACACAGACCTGTCAGTCTCCATCGTCTCTACACAGACCTGTCTGTCTCCATCACGTCTACACAGACCTGTCTGTCTCCATCATGTCTACACAGACCTGTCTGTCTCCATCGTCTCTACACAGACCTGTCTGTCTCCATCACGTCTCTACACAGACCTGTCTGTCTCCATCATGTCTACACAGACCTGTCTGTCTCCATCATGTCTACACAGACCTGTCTGTCTCCATCGTCTCTACACAGACCTGTCTGTCTCCATCACGTCTCTACACAGACCTGTCTGTCTCCATCATGTCTACACAGACCTGTCTGTCTCCATCATGTCTACACAGACCTGTCTGTCTCCATCGTCTCTACACAGACCTGTCTGTCTCCATCATGTCTTCACAGACCTGTCTGTCTCCATCATGTCTTCACAGATCTGTCTGTCTCCATCACAGAGCATTGAAACCTGGTTTTCACTGGACAGGAAGTGTTCATCGGACTGTAATCTGAAAAGTAACCAGTAACTAAAGTCGTCAGAGTAATTAAAGTAAAATATCTGCAGCCTTTTGAATGTGATGTCTTTGTTCTTCAGCAATCTGACGAGCTGGAAACAAAAACCTCCGTCCGTGTTTCATTCATCCGTCGGCTGTGTTGACGTGTTTGATCCATTTGTCTTCAGTGTTGCTGATATCAGAGGGAGTCTTTCTCTCACACACACACTCCTGTCTGATGGAGGGCAAGCTGAGACTAATGGCTACCCAGGATGCATTGTGGCACTTGTACGCACAACAAGCCGAGACTCATCCTCCTTCCTGTTGTTGCCACGGTAACCACAGTTTGAGAGAAGACATGCAACACCTGCACGGCTGATGGTGGCGTGTTTCTGCATCCCTGCTCTTCCTCACCTTCTGCCAAACACCACATCCTGTGTAGTTCCACTCACGTATCTGATCGAGGCAGCTGCTCTGCAATACAAAATCAATCAAACTGATTGATCATCAGCTGATAGAGAGGAAACATCCAGAGAAAGTCAGTTTAGTGAGTAGTTGTGTTTGGAGACACTTAATAAACTTGTCTGTTTGTCCCACTGATGGACAGGTTCATTTGCATAAAGAGCAGGAAGTGACATGCGATCACAAATGGTCTGTGGTTAGTTCACATGACTTCTCCCAGCATGCTTTGCTCTTTCACTTCCATCATATTATTACACCATGGAGTTTGCTCTCGGCCCGGAGCTCCCTCTTTATCTGAATCATCGCCGCCTCTTTTCTTAAATTTCACAAACTGACTGTCTGCAGCCTTTTATATGTAAAATGCTAACCGCTACTCGCTAATTACTGACTCTCAGCCCTTTCCACATTGCCCTCTGTAAGCTAATGGCTAAGTGTTACCACGTCTCCAGTCGTACAGTAAGCTACCTCCACAAGCTAACAGTTAACAGCTAACCAGTAATTATGAACAGCACCTCCTGCTTCACCCTGAAGGACTTATCATGTTGTTTAGCCATTAGCATATGCTAGCACGCTGCCCTAGCATGGCGCCGAGCTCGCCCTGTGGCGCGCTGGCATTTCAAAGCGGTAATTATCACAAACTGGTTGGCAAATGCTACTTAGCCTCGGCTGGGGGTCAGAGGAATTATGGGAGAATGAGTCCTGAGAGTCAGCGGGGGCGTGGCCGGGTGGCGGCGGAGTGCTTTGTTTTGGATAATGATAGATTTTAGCTGCAGGTCACTTCACCGCTCTCTCACCTCTTCACTCTCACTCACTCTGCTCATTTCCTCTCTCCTTCCTTTCTTGTTTCCTTCCCTCATCGTTTCCTTCCCTCCTCGACCCCTCCATCCCTCTCCTTCCTCCTGCCCCCCCATCCCCCCTCGTCCTCCTTCATTCCTTGTTTACAACAAACATTTCCAGTAAACATAATAACAGAGGGCACCAACCTGTTGCTAGGCGACAATTACAGGAACAACAGCGACGCAGGGCAGAGTGTGTGTTTGTGTGTGTTTGTGTGTGTTTGTGTGTGATGATCACCGCGCAGTAAAAGCAGGCGAGCAGCAAACAAACAAACAAAGAAGAAACAAACGCTGTTTCCTGTCGACTCTCATCAGGTTCTTCCTCCTGTTCTGATCCATGAAGCAGCCTGACCTTCTAATATAATATCAGAGACTTTAATTTTGTTCCAGAGTGTGAAATTTACTGCCAACAACTTGGTGTCTTTACTTCCTCGTTGTGATCCACTTCCTGCTGAAACAGGATGCTGGATTTGGAGGTTCACAAACTTTAAAGCTACAGCAAGAGGATTCAGACTCTGACGCTGAAAAACAAGAGTTTGTCCTGATGAACAGAGTAAATTTGAGACAAACACGAGCTTCAAAAACAGTTTTCCTTTTTTTCCTTGATGACAAAACACACATTGTTTCCTCCAGTACAGTAACAGAGTTCAGGCTCTGACATGGACTCAGAGTATCAGAGTAAAAAGTCTCCCTCTGAAGGACATTTGTGCTCAAAGCTAACTGAAGCTCACGTCATATTAACAGAATTCAAAGACTATTAAAGTTAAAGGTAGAATCAGTAGGATTTGTCCCAGCTGTTCCTGAACGCAGCACAAAGACAGTTGATTGTTGAGTCTCATTCCCAGGACGTCAAATAGACACATGTTGGGTTGGTAAAGCGTCCCGAGCAGCAACAAAGAGAGAAAATCAGAAACTCTCTGCAGATACGAGACACTAACACGCCTTTTCTCCACATTCCAGCCTCCCTCTCTGTCTGTTTACGGCTTCTTACGGCTTTTACGTCTTTGTCTCGTCTCGCTGCGTCTGATTGGTCCACATCAGTCTGCTGATGTTGGGAAATAACAAGAATCCAGAATTCACCTCAGACGCATCAAACTAAAGTAACGAGGCTGTTGTGAAGCTGTGAGGAGGAGAAAGTTCAGGTGTAGAGAGGAGAAGAGAGAGAACAGCAGATCCACAGTGGAGGAATTTTAACTCCTTTTATACTTTTAAAGTCAGAAGTTTCTCCACAGTCGACATGATGCAGCTGAAACTTACTGAAACACGACAAACTAATAAATAAACTGTCGATGTTGAGCTGCGAAGAGCTGAAGACCAACTGAAGGTTTTCATGGCATCTGGTTAGACCGACGCTGATGGCAGAGGTCAAAGGTCAGAGAGGCTGCTTCTTAACTTACACAGGCCACACACACACACACACACACACACACATACACACACACACACACACACACACACACACACACACACACACACACACACACACACACACACACACACACACACACACCATATAGAAGGTGTACTATCAATTTACATGAGGGAGATTTTTAAGGATCACTGAACGACTTGCTCTCACACTTACACTTCACACACACACATGCACACACACTTCCTCTGGATGAAGACTGAAGCTGTCAACACACACACACACACACACACACACACACACACACACACACACACACACACACACACACACACACACACATTCCTTCAGCTGCTGGTGGATTGAGTTGAAACCTCTCAGCTTCCAGATGGCACATTTCAGCTCAACATAATGTTTTTTCTTCAACCTTTATTCGTCTTGTGGAGCGTCGACAGACTCCAGTTTCACCTCGTTCATCAAGTGATTTATGAGTCGATTTCTCAAAGTCTTTGCACCAAATTCAATAATGCTAAATAATGCAAAAGCTGCAAAGCTGTAAACACAATCATACAGTCTGAAAGTTCACATTTAATAACAATGAAAACGAACATTTAACACGTGAGGAAATATTCAGCCACCAGGGAAATATCCTTTCATAACCTCAGTTCACTGCTGACCGAGACCAACAGGAGCATTAAACTCTGTAGACTCACTGACAATAATAAAATAGTCAAAAACAGCCATAAAACTACATAAACTTGCATAATTTCCATGTTTAAGACTTTAACAGCTGATAAAAGATATACAGCACCAGATGTGAAATCTCATTGGCTAAATGATGCGTCAATCATCCGGAGTCTCAGGAGGAAGAAGAGCGAGTGGATCACTGGTCTGTACGGTCTCTCATTGGCTGTTGTTGGCTCGAGGGCGGGCATATATACGAGCTGCTGAAATGAGCTGTCAATTAAACGGCCGCGGTTCAGAGAGATCCAGCCGTCTGCAGCGTGAGCGAGTCGAGTCTGTTGTAAAGATAAATGACTGAAATCACGTGAGCTCGGCTCAGTTGTGGACTGTGAGCGGACGTGTCGAGCTGAACACGAAGCGTCTGACGACCTCACAATACTGACGGGCAACAAACCAACACAAACACCAAACTGCCCTGCAGCCAGCATGATGTCTCTCTCTCCTGCATGTGATCCACTCTCTGTAATAGACTCTCGACCATCCGTTTGGACTAAATAGTGAATATTGTGTGTGATGAACTGCGTGGATCGATCCTGCTGAGGCCTTCTCTTCCTTTAATGACTCTGGAAGACATTTATTAAAGCGAGCGGGCAGAAAATCGATCCTAACCAGACTGCAACCACATTACTGCCTCGCCCACGTGTGTGTGCGTGTGTGTGTGTGTGTGTGTGTGTGTGTGTGTGTGTGTGCACTGTCCGACTCAAATATGAACTGAACAAGCTTCAGTGGATCTGTGGTGCTACATTATCAGCTGCTGTGTTCAATGTCAAAGGAAAAGATGGGAGTTTCTTGTTCTGTTTTTTTAAAGGTGCCGACAGGTTTCTACAGGCTGTGACTGAAGTCGAGTTCCAACGTTTGTAAGTGTCAGTACATGATGATTTTCGGGATAAAACTGGGTAATTTAGACAAGATGACGGGACATTTCCATGTTTTCAGACATCAGGACCTTTTAAAAAGCAACTTTCTATCACAACAAGATGAGATATTTCATCAGGACACTTCCAGACGTGTTTCTGCGATAACACTTGATATTTTCGATGAGACAACAAGTCATCGTCAGCGCTATTTATCACAACAAATGATATTCAGACGAGATGTTAGAACGGCTCCAGCTGTGTTCTGGTGAAAGAACCAGGTGTTGGTCTCCTGACTGCAGTCAAGTGATTTTTGTGCCTTAATCTAAAGAGAACGTAAGCACAACATTGTCACAACGTAACAGTTCAGGTACAACATACAGCTCTGGTTACATCTGCAGGAGATGTTCAAGCTGTTCTAACTGCCTTTGGGAGCTAACAGTTTCCCTTCACTTCCAGTCTTTGTGCTAAGCTAGGCTAAAACTATTCAGACTGTAAAAGTTCCTGTGAAGTGATCGATAATCCCACATGTCCTGAACGCAGCACAATGTAGACAAAAGAGAACATGCCTGTGTGTGTGTGTGTGTGTGTGTGTGTGTGTGTGTGTGTGTGTGAGGACAGAGGACACTTTGCTCTGCAGTAAACACTCATCTCTTATTAACACACCACATCTCTAAAACATGAAGCTCCGGCTGGCGGCGGAGGATCTGTCGTCGATCCACATCAAGACTGCAAGGGAAATATTTAACACACACTCTGACCTGCACACGCACGCACGCACGCACGCACACACACACACACACACACCACATGAGTCTGTGTGAGTGTGAGTGTGTGTGTGTGGTCAGGGGAGGGTAATATCTGCTGACTGATGGCTGTGACGACAGGAAGGTCCTGAAGCAGCCATCAACTAACCCAACTGTAAACAGTGTGTGTGTGTGTGTGTGTGTGTGTGTGTGTGTGTGCATTGATTAATTGATTGATTATTATCATGTTATGATGTCAGGTTGTCGTGGTGACGAGGCACAGCTGTTACAAGAGGGTGTGTGTGAGTTTGTTGCGGTGAGGTGAGGTTTAAACAGTGTGTGTGTGTGTGTGTGTGTGTGTGTGTGTGTGTGTGTGTGTGTAAAGAGAGAGAGTGGGCGAGCAAGCTTGTGTCCTGTTTGTTTGCTTGTTTGCTTGCTTGTTTGTTTGTTGTGGTGTGTTTACAGTCACTGAGGAAATGGGAAATCAGAGCGTTAGTTTCCAGACGGATTCAAACTGTCTCAACTGTGTGTTTCTGTCACACACACCTTCCCATCATGCATTTCACTCTCGCTTTCAGATTAAACTGGGTTTGTTCTGCATCTTCAGACACCTGAGACACAAGATATCTACTGTGTGTGTGTGTGTGTGTGTGTGTGTGTGTGTGTGTGTGTGTTTGGAGGAAATCTGATTGCTGTTATGGATTTTTTAAATCGCTCTTGAGGTTTTCAAGAAAATCTGTCAACTTGTGTTTTTGCACTTCTGTGGTCACACACACACACACACACACACACACACACACACACACACACACACACACACACACACACACGCATACACACACACACACACAAAGAAGTGATAGTGTCTTGTTTTAATGATTCAGTCCGACAAACATCATCAGATTGTTCAGAAAAGAAATTAATTCACTGAATTTCCTAAAATGCTGAATTATTCCTTTAGTTGACATCTTTAAAACATCAGTTTCATGTTTCAGATTGATGTAACAGAAACACAGTAAGCTATAACACCATCCGAGCAGCGACCACACTGGAGGTAACGTCTTCATGTTTCCTGTTCTGAGTTTTGAATCTGACATATTCCCACTCAGCTGTTTGTCTCTGACGGTTGTCCCGTCAGTCGTCTCTCTACATGTCGACTCCTCAGACTCGCTGCTGCTGCAGGACAAGACTCCTGCGGTCGCAGCGTCCGTCGTCACACTGTTGGTTTATTAAACAGAGCGGTGCTGGGCGAGTACTGACCCGCTGTGAGCCGACCACAGAGCTCCACCTGATGAGCGACTGCTCAGTGAGCACAGTTCTGTCTACCTAGAATAAATAATAATAATAATAAAAAAAAACATTTTTTAAAGGTTAAATGATGAGAATAAATGTTGGTTTGTGCAGATCCTGAAACAGCTTGTGTCTCCTCACCTCTCACCTCTGACCTCTGACCTCTGACCTCAGTACAGTGTGTTTCCTGTAACGCTGATCTGTGAGCGACTGCAGCTTGTTTTACAGCTGACCTCAGTGTGAGTCACACACAGACTGCGAAGTAAAACAAACATTTTAATGATGTGAGGACGGGAGAGTAACTTCCTGGTGAGGACAGAGAGAAGAAGAAGAAGAAGGAGAAGAAGAAGGAGAAGAAGAGGAGCGAGGATGGAGGAGGATGTAAAGCGAGCTGTAACGTGAGAGACAGAGGTGCGAGTTAATGTGTCCATCTCTCTGAGTGTGTGTGCAGTCTATTTATCCATCACACTGTGTGTGTGTGTGTGTGTGTGTGTGTGTGTGTGTGTGTGTAAGGCGATTACAGATCTGGAAGCTTTGGTTACATTCCCCTCTCTCATCCTGCCATCCTGCCCGACCGAGCGGCGGTGGGTTTGATGGTTTTAGTGCCTCTCCGCTCGATGCAAATCTCATCACCAGTTTTTAGACACGAGCGCTGGGAAGCGACAAACAGAAACCGGAGAGAGGCCGCATTAACGCCGCCGCGGCTCCTTCAAGAAAAGAAAAAGGAAACCAGAGGCTGAAAATATGGCGTCGGGTTTCAGCCGTTTGGAAAATATCCTCAATTTGATCAAAAATTTATAATGTGACTTTTAGAGCAGCTCTGGTTTCCTGGAGGCTGCTGCTGCACATTACACAGCTCCTTTAATGTGGTTAACACCACGCCGCCTGCACTCTGTGTGTGTGTGTGTGTGTTAATGCAATATAAGGCTGCACGAGTGTGTGTGTGTGTGTGTGTGTAAAGTCAGTACATTCACAATGTGAAGGATTAGTTCAACATTTGGGGCGATACGATTCTGACAAACATGAAGCCACAACCAGCAGCGGGTTAGCTTAGCTTAGCTTATCTTAGCTTAGCATAAGGAGTGGAACCAGGGGGAAACAGCCAGGCTCATTCCAATGTTACTAAGTATATTTCCTCAAACACTCCACTACATCTGATAGCTTCAGTGACAAGTTAGTTTTCATGCTGCCCATAATTCTATTTTATCTAAAACCTCATTAACATATTTGTATTTTATCCGTTTGTCTTTTCTTTAATGTATCGATCCCAAAATGTCCTCAAACTTCTGAAACTAAACTGACACTTCTTCTTCTTCTTCTTCTTCTTCTTCTCCTCCCTCTCATCTGTCCGTCCTCATCTTCGCAGACATTTATCTTTTCCGTCCTGATTCACTTTCATTAATTTTTCCTCCGTCTCCTCTCCTCCCTGGTCTCCTCCCTCCCTCCCTCCCTCCCTCGCTCAGTGTTTATGTTTCACTTCATATTGAGTTGTTCCTCTGCTGGTATCAATATTGTTCACTGCCTCCGAATCAATAAGCAGGAATAAAAACTTTACCGACCCAATCAATTACGCCCACTTCATTTTCATAACTCGACTCCATCGTCCTCGTCGCCGCGACAACAGGCTGATGAGGCGGATGTTCTCCCGGGACGCTGCCCCCCTGACCACCACCCTCCTCCTCCTCCTCCTCCTCCTCGCCCCACCCTCCCGCCTCCTCCCTCCTCCTCCTCCCCCCTCCAGCGTTGCATTAAGTCCAGAATTGTTAACGAGGTATCGGATTCTGTGATGATGGACGTTACAACGAGACACTTTGAGGAAAATCTGAGGCCGGATCGGTTTACGTCTAAAACGACGGGATGAGATCAATAACAATATTTTCCCTGGAAAACAGCCGCCTCTTCCCCTCCATAAGCACAGTCTCCCCCCTCCCTCCCCCTCCCTCCCCCTCCTCTCTAAAAGCCCCTCCACATTCATATTTAATGGCGGGGGGTTAGCAGGGTTAGCAAGTTGCGTGGTTAGCGGTGGCGGCGGAGGGCTAATATGCCGACAGCTGTGCCGTGTGCCGGGGCGAAGACGCTGTTTGGGTCTGCCGGGGGAGGAGGAGGGGAGGCTGGGAGGAGGGGGGAGGTCAGTGTCAACGGCTAATTGGTTCCTTGGCAGTGACACTCGATCCGTTTGATCCAATCAGAGGAGGCTGAGACAGGATGGAGACACAGAGTTTGAGGCTTTGATGAAGTAACAGAAACACGTCGTAATGTGATGAAATCCAAACTGCAGCCTCAGAAACGACCGCGAGTCAATCAGCTCCTCGGAAAGTCAATATCACATCTTTATAACGTTAACATGATGTCATCGGACGCGAGCCGGGCCCATCAGACTCATGCTGAACAGAACAACTTCCTTCAAACATGGTTCTGATTAAAACCTGCAAGTCGCTTTGTTTGAGGAAAACAACATTAAAGTTCAGATGAATCAGTCGAACCGACGTGTGCACTGATAACAGCTGACAGAGGTCCAATTCTTTCTCCTGGTTCTGATCCACTAAGTTTGGTTTTAAAGCTGCAGAATAAAACATTTAAACATCAGAGTCGAGTCGACGTCACGAAGATCAGATCAAAGACTTCAAGAGACTCTTGAGTCTGTCAGCCTCTCAACCCAACACAAGTACTGATGAAGAGGGGTCACACACACACACACACACACACACACACACAGCAGGGTTTAACCTCTGCCGCTGTGTTTCGTCTGCGGGGTCGAGAGGCAGATTAACCCTCTGATGGCGTGGTGACATCATCACTTCCTGTCGGTCAGCTGACCTCACAGTTCAGATTAGCGGACCGGACCGGACGACGGATCCTCAAAGGAACACAGACAACAAAAGTTTGACCCGCAGACGACCTGAAGCTTCTCAGCCTGAACGAGATGTTTGACCTCAAAGAGATTCACAAACACGGAACATTCAGACGCTCCTGAACGCACCACGACTACATGTTAGTCTGACTTTACTAAAATAAACTACAGACTAAACTCAGTCCAGAAGTCCAAACTGGACCAAACTAAACTTAACCTGAGTAAATGAGTCAATTTCAACTCAAGTCAGAAACAGATGAAGCAGCTGAAACGATCGTTAGGAAACTATGTGAATAATTCACACCTGCAGCCTTCACAGCTCCGCCCACACAGTCTGATTGACAGGCGCGTTCTGAAACAGGAAGTGAAGAGCAGGATCTTGTCGTCTTGTGATGTCTGAGACACAAAATGGCTTCCTGCTGCAGAGACGCTGTCAGCAATTAGAGCAAGTTTAACACGTCTTTGTCCCGCCGCAAATTACCGTTCACAGTGCCATTAATTTACAGAGTGTGTGTGTGTGTGTGTGTGTGTGTGTGTGTGTGTGTGTGTGTGTGTGTGTCCTGCTGAGTTACAGTCAGATCCAACACGGATCAAACTGGGAATCACATCTCATTAGATGTCTCGTCGTTGTCTCTCATCCATTTCCTCACAAATGATCCCCAGCACGTCCCGGGGATCCCGAGGTGTTCCCGGCCCAGATGACATCATCAGAACAGGATCCAACGATGGCGCCAATAAGAAACTGGTGATGATTGTGTTCAATGTGTTTGTGTAAAAATGTGACCCATGCTTGAAGTTTTCGTCCGATTGAAGCTGAAAGACACATTTTAACTGCTCGAGCTGCACGTGAAGATTTACTGACGTGTAAAATGTAAAAATAGCAAATGAACGTGACGAAGGAGACGCCATTTTGAATTCACCCTCCACACACACACACACACACACACACACACACACACACACACACACACACACACACACACTCGCACTCAGCCTCCTTCACCAAACGGCAGCAATCGGCAAATCTGTCACTTTTCACCGCAGGTAGCGATATAATACAGCCTGTGATTAATTTTAATGAGACACTTTATGGAGGAGAAATATTAGAGAGAGAGAAATAAAGTGACGAGTGGAGAGGGGGGGGAATTAAAAACATGTAGATGTCTCACATGAACCAGACTTCATGCTGAAAAACAGCAATTTAAAACCTGTTGTCACCTTCTTGTTTCAGTCTGAACCCAAACATCAGGCCGTGTTCCGGACGGGTGACGACCGGACCCCCGCCGACATCAGCCGGGTAAATCTTTAAAGACGCAGAAGAAGAAAAGAGGACGAAGCAGCTTAAAGTCTTTTAGGAAAAAACTGTTTAACCTCCAGCGACCTGCTGACTCTGATTAAAGGAAGATTCCACACTTTTTCTCCTGTCGGCCTGCTGTTTGCCCCGACACACACACACACACACACACACACACACACACACACACACACACATCTACCTGCTGAGCCTTTGGGTTGTGTTTCCTGTGTGTGTGTGTGTGTGTGTGTGTGTGTGTGTGTGATGCGTCCTGCCGTGTGACTGACCTGCTGATCGTCCTCAACACTAATTAGCAGCTTTGTCTTTCTCACTGCTGGCAGCTGAGCTCCGCCTCTGATTGGCTGTGAGGAGGAAGTAAACACACACACACACACACACACACACACACACACACACACACACACACACACACACACACACACACAGCTTTTGTGTGTCTGGAGGAAATGACTGTGTCTCTTTGTGTCGTTGGACTAAAGAGGAGGTTTGTATTCGCAGGTGAGCTGTTGCTTCTTCTTTTCTCTCGTCCGTCAACGCGTCCACACTTCTTCACCTCCCTCCGTCGTTTCTCTCTCCCTCCCTTTTCCTTTCATCCTTTATGCTCAGGACAGAATAAAGACGTCCGTCTGTCCGTCAGCTGGTTCACAACAGTCGAGAGTGAAACCAGATGGATTAGAGGTGATGTTTGGCGGGAGGAGGAGCTGGGACTCAAACCAACAACCCTCACTGCCAAACCAGTGACCACTGTTCAAGACTGTGTTTCAACAAGTGTAACTGTGAATCACCAGGATATTTTCAGTGACGTCTTCTGGCTGTGAGACAACAGAACCAGAACCAAAACACGACAGGTTTGTAACTCTTATCAAAGGTTTCTGTGCCTCAAACTAAGCGGAGCAGAAAGTCCAACAGATCAGAACATCAGCGCAGCTGAGATCCAATCACAAGCATGAAAACAGTCCAGGATCCTGATATTTACTCAATATGAGGTGTTCACGGGCCTTTTGTTCAGAACTGTGTCTTTAAATGTGTTATTTAGTTATTATTCATGTAATGACTCCAGCTGGTTCCTCTCGGGCCTCCATCAGCCTCGTGGTGTCGAGGATCCAGACGACTTCTGTCTGCTGGTGCTGACCGGCACGTTTCAGACCAACTCCAGGATCACCTGAAGTCTCACAGTCACACAGGTGTTTTCTGTCTAAATACATGTAAAACTCTACACTCACATGTGCGATTAATATCAGATACTTTAAGAATGTTACTTCAGAATTATTCAGACGGGTGACTTTTCATTTTACAAAGTAATATTTTATAACTATAACTTTACTTTTACTCAAATACAACTTTGGGATTCTTTTTACCAAAGTGTGGCATCAAAGAAAATAACTTTAAATACCAGATTCAGATTCAACATCTGTCTCCTCCTCTCCTCTCCTCCTCTCCCCCTCCTCCTCCCTCCTCTCCTCCTCCCGTCCTCCTCCCTCCTCTCCTCCCTCCTCTCCTCTCCTCCTCCTCTCCTCCTCCTCCTCCCCCTCCTCTCCTCTCCCCCTCCTCTCCTCCTCGCCCCCTCCTCCTCTCCTCCTCCTCCCTCCTCTCCTCCTCCTGTCCTCCTCCCTCCTCTCCTCCCTCCTCTCCTCTCCTCCTCTCCTCCCTCCTCTCCTCCTCCCTCTCCTCCTCTCCTCCCTCCTCTCCTCCCCCTCCTCCCTCCTCTCCTCCCCCCTCCTCCCTCCTCCCTCCTCTCCTCCTCCCTCCTCTCCTCCCTGCTCTCCTCCTTCCCCTCCTCCCTCCTTCCCCTCCGCCCTCCTCTCCTCCTCCTCCTCCTCTCCTCCTCCTCTCCTCCTCTCCTCCCTCCTCCCTCCTCCTACCTCTCCTCCCCCTCCTCCTCCTCCTCCTCTCCTCCTCTCCTCCTCCTCCTCCTCCTCTCCTCCTCCTCCTCCTCTCCCCCTCCTCCTCCCTCCTCTCCTCTCCCCCTCCTCCTCCCTCCTCTCCTCCTCCCGTCCTCCTCCCGTCCTCCTCCCTCCTCTCCTCCCCCTCTCCTCCTCCTCCCCCTCTCCTCCTCCTCCCTCCTCTCCTCCCCCTCCTACCTCTCCTCCCCCTCCTCCTCTCCTCCTCCCTCCTCTCCCCCTCCTCCTCTCCTCCTCTCCTCCTCCCTCCTCTCCCCCTCCTCCTCTCCTCCTCCTCCTCCTCTCTCCCCTCCTCCTCTCCTCCTCCTCTCCTCCTCTCCCCCTCCTCCTCTCCTCCTCCTCTCCTCTCCTCTCCTCCTCCCCCTCCTCCTCCTCCTCCTCCTCCTCCTCTCCTCCTCCTCCCCCTCCTCCCTCCTCTCCCCCTCCTCCTCTCCTCCTCTCCTCCTCCTCCCTCCTCTCCTCCTCCTCTCCTCCTCTCCTCGACTCCTCCTCCTCCTCTACTCCTCCTCCTCCTCTCCTCCTCCTCCTCTCCTCCTCCTCTCCTCCTCCTCCTCTCCTCCTCCTCCCTCCTCTCCTCCTCCTCCTCCCTCCTCTCCTCCTCGCGCCGCCTCCTCTCCTCTCTCCTCCTCCTCTCCTCCCTCCTCCTCCTCTCCTCTCTCCTCCTCCTCCTCTCCTCTCTCCTCCTCCTCTCCTCTCTCCTCCTCCTCTCCTCTCTCCTCCTCCTCTCCTCCCTCCTCCTCTCCTCCTCCTCCTCTCCTCCCCCTCCTCCTCTCCACCTCCTCCTCTCCTCCTCTGCTCCACCTCTACTCCTCCTCCTCTCCTACTCCTACTCTCCTCTCCTCCTCCTCCTCCTCTCCTCCTCCTGCTCCTCCTCCTCCTCTCCTCCTCCTCCTGCTCCTCCTCCTCCTCCTCTCCTCCTCCTCCTCTCCTCCTCCTCCTCTCCTCTCCTCTCCTCCTCTCCTCCTCTCCTCCTCCTCCTCCTCCTCTCCTCTCCTCCTCTCCTCCTCTCCCCCTCCTCCTCCTCTCCTCCTCTCCTCCTCTCCTCCTCTCCTCCTCCTCCTCCTCCTCTCCCACAGCTGACTGATCAGCTGAGGGTCCTGATTGTGGCTGTAAAGCCTCCTGCGGTCTCATTATGAGTTCCTGTTCAGAGCAGCTCCACCTGTAGCGTCTCTCTCTCTGTGTCTTCGGGGGTTAAACCTACAGCCCGCCGGGTGTCTCGTCCTCCTTTGTGAGGGAGGACAAAGCTCCGTCCTGCCGCCCCTCTCCGCTCCTTCACAGGGACAGCGGAGCGAGTCGGCGACCCCGAGATGAGCTGTCAGCGTTTGACGAGGTCGCCTTTCAGACGCAGAGAAAAACTCTGGTGTGACATGAGTCCAAATACCAGGACCATCATCATCCTCACCTTCATCAGCAGGGAGAGGAGGGACGGTTTCATCGGAGCCGATCCGCTGAGGAACTTTCTCACAGTGCTGACGAGAAACAGCAGCAAGATCTCACCTGATATAACGTTTGACTTGATGGGACCTGATGTCAGACAACAACTGCTGAGAGAAAACGTTCTGATCCGGTTTGAACTCCTCCACCAGTCTCACACGTGATGTTCGTCCACTTTAAACATCATTTTTCAAACTTTCAAAGTTTCTGTTTGCAGAAAAATAGAACGGATCCAGAATTGTGTCGTTTTCAGGAGATGTCATATTAACAATATTAAGGAGGTGATAATACAAACGAGCTGCTCTCAGAGGAAACAAGGTCCCACGACACTGTGAGGACAGAGAGGTGGCAGGGTCCGCCACGTGTAAACACAGTACAACAGTATGAACTGCGTCGTCCTCTGAGGTCACTTTGTTTATTTAACTTTCTCTGCTCATCAACATTTATTGACCTAAACTACAGACTGCTCCTTTAAAGGTCCGGTGTGAAGGGGTCAGTGGTTCTGGTTCTGGTTCATCATTTATCACTGACAGAAAGCTTCATCTCGTGTTTTATTGCTGTCACATCCTGGACATGAGTGATGTTAACCTGTGAGACTAAGACAACAGGAAGCTGAGTGATGTCACTGAGTGATGTCACTTCCTCTTCTCCTCACTCCTCTAGATTTCCGTCATAACTTCCTCTTTTGTTCCTTTAAGTCGCGTTCTTCAGTAACTGTACTCAGTTACTGTCCTGCCCCTCACGCTCGTCGTGTTAATGCTTCCTGACTCGGTGTCGCGTCGTGTTTGAACTCGTCACCTCTCCGCTGTGAACTTCAGACGCTTCGGCTTCAAATAAAGACGAGAGAGACGGAAAAGAAGGAAAAGAGAGAAAACAGGATCTGAGTGGAGGAATGTCGCCGAGTGTGAAACCTGTTAATCCTCTTACTGTCTGTTTTCTCCTCCGACATGTTAACCAGGCAGAGCAACACTAATCCTCCAGAAACCACCGAGGAAGAAGCTTAAGTAACACGGCTGCGGGGGGAGGAGACGTGGGGAGAGTGGAGATCAGGAAATAGGGGGAAAAGTGGGGGAGGAAAAGAGAAAGACTGGAAGAAAACAAAGGAAGTGGAGGAAGGAAGGAGAGAAGTAGAGGAAGGGAGGGAAGGAGAGGAAGGGAGGGAGGGAGAGGAAGGTTTACAAGAAGGAAAAGAGAAGAAGAAAGAGGACAGAAAGAGGAAGAAGGGTGGAGGAAAAAGGACAGAGGTGGGAAAAGGAAGTAAAGAAGGGAAAAAGAAAGAAGAAAAATGGAGGAAGGAAGTGTGGTAAGAGGTAAAGAAAGAAGACAGCTAGTTAGTCCGAAGGAAAGAGGAAGGAGGAGGAATGAAAACAAAATGAGGAAAACTTGGAGAAAGTCAGAAAGGTAGGAGTCAGGATAAGAGGGAGGGAGGGAGGAAGGGAAGGAAATAAGGAAAGAGGAGGGATGGAGGATGTCTTTATTTCATTTGTTCCTCTCCTTCTCTACATCTTTCTTCTGTATAACCCTCTTCTTTCTTTCCTTACTTCCTTCTTTCCTCCTCAACTTTTCTTTACGTTTCCTCTTTCCTTCCTCCGTTTCTTCTCCTTGTGTTTCCTATATTTCTCTGTTTTCCTTTCTTTCCTTACTTCCTCATTCTATCCATCTCTCCTATTTCTGTCTTTCTTTCCTTCCTCATTTCATCTTTCTCCTCTCCTTCCTTCCTCTCTAACTTCCCGTCCTCTCCTCGTGTTTCCTCCACATTTCTGTCTTCCCGTCCTTCCTCCCTCCTCCTCCTCTTCCTCGCCACATTAGCCAGGAGGGATTTGTTCTCAGTGTGAGGCCTCCGTTGTTGGTTTTTCCTTTTATTTCCCAGATTTTAAACATGGTGGGCGTTTAGCTGATTTCCTCCGCCAGCTCCTCAACTCTGATCCATCTTAAGCAAATCTGCGGCACCACTGAAGAAGAAACACTGCGGTCGCTAAAGATACCTCCCGATCAGAGCGAGGGGAGGTGAAGAAGAACACATTTTGGCTCTCGGCCCGGTTCTTCTTGGTTTTTTCAGTCCGACAGATATTTGATGTCTGTGCGACAGAAGTTAAATTTACTCTCAGCAGCGGAGGTGTAAATATAGACGAGTCTGGAGCTCGTCCATCGAAGCTTCGCTCGGTCCGGCTCATGATTCAGGACGGTGTTTTCAAATACCTTCATGGCTGGAAAAATAAACATTGAATTAATTAAAGTGAATTTTAAAGGCTGGGTTTTTTTCGGAGACAGTTTGTCTTTCGCTCTGTAATCACAGAGACGAGGAGAGTTTTTAAACGGATCATCGCTCTGATGTCGACAGCGTTACAGGTGAAAGTACTCAGATCCTCAGTTATAATTATAGACCTGCTGTGTATCTGCGCCTGGTGGTCTGTCGAGTCGACACACTGCTCAACCAAACTCCATTCTAAAAGCAGCTGTTTTAAGGGTTGGTCTTGTTTTTCACAGTAAAAACTGTAGTTCTGACTTTACAAAGACTCTGTTTAGATTCACTTCCATCTACAGACACGATCAGCTCACACGTCATTCACTCAGTGACATCACTGACTCACCTGTGATGAGGTGTTTGACTCGTATGACATATGGCTGCTTCATCTACAGCTCGCTAACGTTAATTATGTTCTATAGATAACTGAAGTTGATTCCAGTCTGTAGCTCAAGCTAACATTAGCTTAGCTATCTTTTTATAGCCGTGCTGATGAGATGAGCGTGACCTCCACCTGCACGTTGTCATTACTGTATGTATTACTTTACTGATTTACTCCCTGGAGAAGTCTTCAGTTAAACTAGTGGTTGAATACCTGTTGCATGACTCTGCACCATCACCTCAAGATGCCTAACGAGGGCTGGTTGCCATGTCCTCATCTGTTTTTCATGTTTTTGGCGTGTGAATCTAAATTCAGTCTTCAAACTGTTTGTTCCTTGATTCTGTTTCCAGTTGAGTCCAAACACATCCGAGCTCGCCCTGTTCGCGTCGCCGTGGATTTAAATAATTATCTCTGGTGTGTAATCACAGCCGCTGCAGACTAAACTCTGGTGTTTCACTTCGAGGCAAACTTGGACTTTCTTCAGTGAGATTCCCAGCAGGAAACTCCCTGCGCAGGATTTATGATGAACTCTGACCCGAGAGGACGCGGCGCTCCGACACACACTCATCCATTAAGATCCGATATCAGCCGACACACACATCTACATCCAACCTGAAAGTGAATACTGCAGGTTGTTCTCGTCTTTCCTCCAGTCTCAACATGTCAATCAGCACACTGCAATTAGCTGGACACCCCCACAACACACACACACACACACACACACACACACTAAAGGAGATGTCATTAGACCACCCGACCCTCCGTTCACATCACAAGAGTGACAAAACACGTAAATGTGCAAAGAAAATGGCACAATTAAGTAAATTTGAAGTATAAATCTGGTTGTTTTCGTCTCTACACACCAAACTCCATTCAAAAATCTGGCACTTTAACACCAACATGTTTAACAGCTCCTCTCAGTGTCGAGTGTTTGTTCGTGCTGAACTTTGAATTTGTGGCTGAATTTGTTCTAATTATATCCTTCATGTTGTTTCAGTCGGCGGTCATCGGTCAAACACTTGGCGAACAAAGTGTCTGTGTGTGTGTGTGTGTGTGTGTGTGTGTGTGTGTGTGTGTGTGTGGTACCGGTCGCAGCCAATCTGTTAAAAAAGCAAACGTTGCTAATTCCTCGTCGCTCTCTATTACCTCAGATGTTTCCCCGGAGACGAGCGACACTGATGGACGGATGGAGAGTGTGTGTGTGTGTGCATGTGTGTGTGCATGTGTATGAAAGGTGTGTGTGCCGAGTGCTGATGGATTATGGGAAACCCTCTGGATGGTATCAAACCAAAGACTCAACAACAGCTCAACACCTCGCCAGCCCAAACAGAACGAGCCCTGAGCTGCGAGCGACTGCATCTGCAGCTTGTTTTAGTCGGCTTCTCGGCCCAGACGGGTGGAGTTACACAGATCAGGTGTTCTTTGGCAGTCGTACGCTAACTCTTTCACAACCCGTTCTTATTTTAGACTGCGTTTGGTCTGAATCAGAGAATGTTTTGACCTGAAATCTGCAGTGTTGTCCTCCTTTGCTGAGTGAGCAAGAGAAGACGCAGAAACAAACTCAGTAGATGAAACGTCTATTCTGTGGCATGAACGTGGTAAAGCTGCAATATTTATAAAAACTGCATGATGTTTAAAGCAATGCAGGTGGAAAATCAAGGAAGAATTAACTGTCTGTGACTCATCTGTGCAGCTGATGTGCTTCCTGTATTTGCTCCGGTCACAGAGCAGCTCTGCAACCAACCACAAACAACCCGACACCATATTTCTACACAAACAAAGGAATGAGTTCATGAATTACATGTGCTGAATTTACAAGAGGACACAAATTATTAAAAATTTCTCGACATTGTTTCATGAAGTTTACAAAGTTTCTCTGAACTCAACAACCTGCTAAAATCCAGGATTTGTTAAAGGAGTCTGGGGCTGATCTGCTTCCAGGACAGAGATCTGATCTCATCAAAATAACCAGGACCTGAGATCGAATCTGTTATATCAACCATGTATCCAGAACCAGAACACTTCTTATTGCAGGTGTGAGTGTGGTGATGGACTCACGCAGCCGCATGTCAACATAAAGAAGTAACACTCGCCTCCACACAGCACCATGAATCATCACGTTAAAATGAAACTTACAGCAGTCAAGCAGGACTGGTAGAACCCACACCACCAGGTGCATCTCAGCCGACTGTCACACCGGTCCGGTCCAGTCCGGTCCGGTCCAGTCCAGTCCGGTCCGGTCCTATCCAGTCCAGTCCGGTCCGGTCCGGTCCAGTCCAGTCCGGTCCAGTCCGGTCCGGTCCGGTCCAGTCCAGTCCGGTCCGGTCCGGTCCAGTCCAGTCTGATCTGTTAAGATGAAAAACACCAAAGTTGTAAATAAACAAACTGCTTCAGCGGCTCCGTGTTCTGTGGGGTAAAATTGCTGTTTTTATGAAAGGAGTCTGGTGGATTTGAAGAGAACTCATCCAAAGTCGACTGTCAGAAGTGTTCATGATATTAACAGTTAATCTTCTCGTTAGGAGTGTAAAATTACACCGTTAAGAATCAGAGATCATATGATGACATCAGAGGAGTGAGGACGTGTAATCAGAGTTTAGCTGCTAGTTCAAATCTCACTCAACGTTACGTCTAATGTTTGGAGGTCGTTTGGATTCTTTAGAGAAAGAAAACAGTAAAGCGTTTGCTGTTTGTGACGTCTGTGAACGATGTCGTGACCCTGCAGCCGCCGAGCTGTTCGAACACTCGCTCGAGCGCCAAATGTGGATTCATCCGCGGCTGAAAGTAGTCCCAACTGATGCACTTCTGAGTCACACTGCTGCATCCACCACGCTGTGCACTGTTACTCTCCACTTACTGAGCATATGTATAAAAAAAGGAGAGATTTGGACTTTATAAACCCCGCCCACTCACAGAGCCCCGCCCCCTCCTCACTCCATATCGCAGCCAGTTTTTCAGCCTCTGCAGAGCCGCTCGAAACCATAGAAGAAGACTCGTACAGTGGCCACCGCCGCCGCCGCACTGACCTCTGACCCTGTTGATTTGCTGCGTGGTGTTTATGAACAGGAAGTGAAACTTAAGTGAATTTAATAGCAGGACTGGGAATAGATGGAATAAAATGGCCCTCATCAATATTGATGCTGTTCTGTTAATTAGACTTCACATCTCCGACTCACAGAAACACACTGAGGGCACTGTGATTGGACAGCCGCCACCGCCTCACTCTCACTGTGTGTGTGTGTGTGTGTGTGTGTGTGTGAGGACAGACTGAGGGCACCAAGCATTGGACAACAGCCACTGTGTGTGTGAAGCAGTGTGTGTTTGTAAGTGTGAACGTGTTTGTGTTTGTACGCGAAATCGTTGACACGCTGCAGCTAATAAGGAGGTTTCTCTGTGTGTGTGTGTGTGTGCGTGTGTGTGTAAATAAATCAGTGTGTACATGCCTGTAACTGTGAGTGTGTGTGTGTGTGTGTTTGTTTGTGTGTGTGTCCATCGTTGAATGAATCCAGCCAGGTCCATCTGTTTGGCAGGAGACATGAATGTGAGGCCATCTGTGCTCTCACAGAGTGTGTGTGTGAGTGTGTGTGCGTGTGTGTTGGCCCTGAGGTGCAGTGTGTAAGAGGCAGAGGTGATAAGAGCATACATAGTCACACACACACACACATGCACGCACGCACGCACACACACACACACACACACACACACACACACAGTGATCCCAGCTTGTCCTGTATGAGAAGTGAGAACTTTAGCGTCGTTTCACCCGGAGTTGTAGTTAATAATCATGGTGTGTGTGTGTGTGTGTGTGTGTGTGTGTGTGTGTGTGTGTGTGTGACAGCTGATGCTCACTGCTACACACTCAGGCACAGAAGAAGATCCAGCAGGATGTTGTGTCGTTGTGTGTTTGCAGAGCAGGTGTGTGTGTGTTTACAACAGTTTTAACAGGAGGTCAAGACACTGAACTGAAGAAGTACTCGGATACTTCACGTCAACAAAAGTACTCGTGTCACACTGTAAAAATACTCAACTACAGGTAACTTAACTCATGTCTAAAGCTTTCAGACAAACGTAATGAAGCTGAACCGATATTCACCTCTGAGATGTCGAGCAGAAGATAAAAGTTCAGGCACCTTGAACATCGAGGAAAGTACTTGAGTGAATGTACTTAGTTACACTCCACGACTGAGATCTTCTCATCCTGCAGGAAACACGATCACAAACATCTCTGACCCAGATTCAACCGGACTCGTGTGAAACTTTGATCTCCAGCAGAATGATTACAGACGTGATTCACATCTGGAGCCAAACGTCTCAAACATGTTCAGGAACACTAAGCAGGAAATATTCAGTGGATTCATGAACCTCACGTACGTCGTTTCACGTACCTTCACTCCTGTACACCAGTCGTCTGATCGTCCCCACGACTTTAAACACGCCCACACCTGGTCTGCTCTGCCTGAACTCGTGTAACATTAGCTGTGGTTAACTAGGTAGCTCAGTTAGCCCAGCAGTTAGCAGTCCTGTTAGCAGGCAGCCCTGAAAATGTCCTCCAGAGCTCCTGTGGAAGAGATTTAAACACCTCTCCCAGCTACCTGCACAGCTAACTGAGCTAACTAACAAACAACAAGTGGAACAGTCTGTCATCACTGAACTCCCTGAACTCAAAGAAGCAGAAGAAGAAGAAGAAGAAGAAGAAGAAGAAGAAGAAGAAGAAGAAGAAGCAGCAGAAGCAGCAGCTGGCACACAGCGACGGACTGGCACATCAGTTAAAGCAGAAACAGTTTGCAGGATGTAAACAGAGACGGAGGAGCTTTACTGTTTTGACTTGTTTTGTCATCATTTTGTTTGTTTGGTTTTATTTTAGAGTTCATCTTATTTTCCTCTGTTGATACAGAAAGACCTGTTCTGTTGTTCCAGCACAGAGAGATCTGTATAAACAGACGGCACGACTGGAGAGGAAGAGAGCAGACAGAGAGCAGAAGATGGATGGACAGAGGAGGAGGAGGAGGAGGAAGAGGAGGAGGAGGAGGAGGAGGAAGAGGGGGAGGAGGAGGAGGAGGAGGAGGAGGAGGAGGAAGAGGAGGAGGAGGAGGAGGAGGAAGAGGGGGAGGAGGAGGAGGAGGAGGAGGAGGAGGAAGAGGGGGAGGAGGAGGAGGAGGAATGCAGCGGAGCGAGATGATGAAGAAAGAGAAGAAGAAGTAGAAGAAGAATGAAGGAGACAAATTGATCTGTGGAGGTCGGCCAAGTTCAACAGCTTATAAACCTGGAGAGACACACACACACACACACACACACACACACACACACACACACGCACACACACAGCTGGCCGCTCAGGAATAATAAACGCTCTCAGAGTTTATTTTCTCAGCGATTGGAGCTGAAAGAAGACTTGGACGAACATCCACATGACCTGCAGCAGTGTGTGTGTGTGTGTGTGTGTGTGTGTGTGTGTGTGTGTGATGTCTGATGAAATCTGTCCCATAGAGTAAACACACACTCACAAGGTAACGTACACATGCAGAAACAGCTGGTAACACACACACACACACACACACACACACACACACACACACACACAGTACAGCTGCACACTGTCATATCAACACATGATATTTAAATGACACAGAAATCAAAGCAGAGGTGTGTGTGTGTGTGTGTGTGTGTGAGGCTCTGCTCCTGCTTCCTGGAGGTGAAACTCCTCCTGCCATGGCCGTTAAGCAAGGCAGCTCAGACTTGCAGGCAGTCCTGAGTTCTGAACGAGAGTGTCATCATCTCTCCAGATGTCTAGGGCTGCACTGCATTCTGGGTAATGGAGTTTTTAACAAACTGCAGCTAATCAGCTTTAACTCAGGTGAAGCTCAGAAGAGCGACGGGTCGACTTCCTGAAATCAAATCAAACTCAACCTCTGACCCTCAAAACCACGTTTGTGTCGTGTGTTGTCTCACATCAACTTGATGGTTTGATTTTTAGATTCTTCACAGATGATTTATTGATGGCTGATTTATTGATGGATGATTGATTGATGGCTGATTAATTGATCTGCCTGTGGAGGATTAAGGATGTAAACATGGCGACATGTTAAATATTGCTTATGTCTCTAATTAATCTCCTTCCTGTTTATTTGTTTTTGTTTTGGGACCGTGAGCTGTCAAAGTAAAAGCACACAGAGCTCTGCTGACTTCCTGTTTCTATAAGTCCTGAGCAGACATAATGCATATGATCTATATGTTGAGCGCAGACAGACAGACAGACAGACAGACAGACAGACAGATCAGCTGGGGCAGGCGTGACCTCATCAGCTCCATCTGCAGTCGGCCTCCATGTTTAGCCTCCTCATATATTCTCCTCAGTATATATAGACTCTTATAGACGCACACAGACTGAGTGCCAGCAGCACCGAGGCCTCCTCCTTCACCTCCATCTGTCTCCTCCTCCTCCTCCTCCTCACCCCCTTCCACCACTGATTGACAGCCAACCTCAGGTGGAGACGGGGGAGGGGGGGTGAGAAAAGGGGGAGGAAGGAGAGGAGAGAGAGGAAGTCAGGAGGAGCAGAAGAAGAAGAGACGTGAGAGTGAGAGAGTGACCTTCAGCTGACAAAACACTGAAACTCATCACACACATCAGAACCGGGCCGGTCCAGGAGTTCTGCTGTCAAACATGGTCCGTCAGATCGATCCAGGCTGGACTGTGTCAGACCAGATTATAAGATCCAATAATCAATATATTTCATGAGGAAGAAAAATAAACTTTATCAACTTGAATCTGCAGATCAGATGTAAAGAAAGCAGAGTTCAGTCAGTTGTTTCTGTCTTCTAATTCCTCATGAGACCCGTTAATTATAGAAGAAGAAGAAGAAGAAGAAGAAGAAGAAGATTTCTTTCAGAACACGTTGATTTTGTTCAGACCTGTTGCGCCACAAGTGAAGCCGTCGACCAATCACGTGGTGTGAAACGGACGTCGAGTCACAACTCAGGATACCGTTTCTTTTTGGTATCGGCCCGTATGAGACGACGGGAAGAGGAACCGACGAGGAACTGAAGCCGTCGGATCCACCTGAGCTCTGGTCGAACCAGACTCCTCTGATACAAACACTGTTGTACTTCACGCCACACAGCAGCTGATCTGCCGCCTCCATCGCTTAGTTTGAACGTATTGTTACGTCACCACAGATCAGACCAGGACCCGGACCAGGACCTGGACCTGGACCCAGACCCGGACCAGGACCCGGATCTGGACCTGGACCCTCTCCGAGCTCTGCAGGCTGGTGCTTGACGTGATTATATACTCGTGACACAAATACCGTTGTGAAGACGTGTTTCATCCGTACGTTTTCACTCTGCGACTGCATTAACAAACAGACTGAATATCTAATATTTCATATCAATATTCTCTGACATCACAACGATCAGCTGCAGCCCTGAAATGAGTTCAGTTAGATTTGGTTTGAGATGTTTCGGGTTGTTACGACTGGATGATTCCAGGAGAAAAGGAAGAAAAGAAAGACCAGAGGAAGGAGAGGGGGATGGAGAGAGGGGAGGACATGAGGATGAAGGGAAGATGATGGAGAGACTGAAGGAGGGGGAGCAAGAGAAAGGATATAAGAGAGGAAGGAGGCGAGGGAAGGATGTAGGAAGCGAGGGAGCAGTGGAGGTATATTTAGAGCGTGACAGATTGTGTTCCTGTGTTTGAGCGTCTCCGTCTTCAACACGTTTATTGATAGACGACAAGGACGAGGAGGAGAGAGACGAGGACGAGGCGGACATATTTTTAATGTCGTCCGTCGTCCTGGACTTCCTGGTTTGTATTTTTGGGAAGCTTCAGTCCGCAGGTTGTTTTTAAGGTGCGCTGTCCCTTTAAGGAGGCCTCTGATTGGACAAACAGATGGTGATGAATCGGTCGGACGAAAGTTCGACCGTTCTGAACCGGGCGTCCGTCAACACCGAAGAAAAAGTGACGCAGGCAGACACATCACCGTCAGACACACACACACACACACACACAGTTATAACACACCTTACTTTAATTAAACTAGCTGGATGTGGATTAATCACTGTACAGTCGCAGCAGTCTACGTTAATTATTTCACAGTAATTTACGTGAAAACAGCAGCGTGTTTCTACGGTAACCAAACACAGCGACCACATCATACGTTACAGTCGAGCTCCTGCGTAGGAATACGGACACTGTGCGGTCGAGGGACAGTAGTGCCAAAGGAACGATGTCTGACGGTAAAGTAAAGCACCAAACATTTTCAAACTACAGCGTCGACTTGGACAAATATATATTGTTTGATACGGACACAATACGTCCTGCTGTCGGCGCCGCTCTGTTCTGGTTCCTTCCACCTGAGCTGAAAGAATAAAACATTTTCAATCTTGCTGCAGTTTTGTAGCGTACAGACTCGTCTTCACCCGCTGTGAGCAGTTTTTAATAATGTTCCCTGACAGTGGAACAACCCTCGGCTGACTTTTGACTCTTCACATCAAATGTTGCTTCACTTTTAATCAGCGGATTGCGTCAGAAGCATGAAGATCCAGTAATCACTGATAACAGACGGTTATTGGCGACCTGAGACTGACGGGGGCTGCAGGTTTAGTTCACCCGAATCAAAATGAAAACATAATAAAACTCTCACTCTGACATCCAGACGTTAAACTCAGCTAATAAAACAGAAACCTGGCTCAGGGGCCGCGAGGATCAGAGGGAGAACGTGTTTTTGTTCCATTTGAGTGAACTGACCCTTTAAAGGGAGTAAAACACCAGGCAGATTTATTACCTGCGTCTGTCTCTACGACTTCACCTGATCTCTCTCTGCAGGTTCTCATTGTGAAACTTTAAAGTCCCTCTGGACGGTTTGTTGACTTTTATTTTGAAATCCCTGATAACAGCCGTCTTATCGTCCCGTCCTCCTTCCTCCTCCGCGGAGACTTCCCAGCAGGAGAAACAGGATCGGGAGGATTACGGGGCACACTGAAGCTCTTTGTGGGGAATCTAAATATCACGTCTCGTCCTCGGTTACACGATGATTTCACTAATCTGCTGCTAAGTGGTTTTTAAGCAGCTCTGCAGACAGGAAACAGGTAATATCTGCCACCGAGCAGCACCTGAGTCAAATGTTTCCATGTGGCCGCGACTCCGACGTGATCAGAGGAATGAAACTGACTGCATTTTGTTGAGTACTGTAACTAAGAAGATATCTGAAGTGCTTTCGACGGCGAGTTCATTATCGATGAGGCGTCACACCTGCCGTAACGGGTCACGAGCCGCGATGTCAGTACTTCCTGTGTCTTCGTCGACGGCGTGCGTGGGCGTAGCGTAAACAGGGTGAAGCTAGTCGTGGCATTAATCAAACATGGAGCCGTCTCCTTCTCAGACATTAGCGCTCCATTAGCTGATAATCTGGTGGCCACTCGGCTCTAATCAGCTCGGTGCTGTAATTAGAGGCCCGTCGTACGTGTTCAGCCTCCACGCACAACAATAAAGAGGTGGAAAAGGAAAATTAACATCGAATGACTACAAAAAGAAATAATGTGATTAAGTTCCAGCGTCTTCAGAGAGAGAGAAGATGTGGAGTTTATATCGGCTGCGTGTGAACGTCTGTCAAAGCAGACGAGTTTAAAACGTCGTCAGCGTGTTTCTGTCCTCAAACAACAGAGTGAAGGAGGAAGGTGATCGCAGCCGGAGAGGACGAAGCTGTTAAAGATGATGATTCAGTTTAATAATGTCTGAAACATGGACCAGACGTCAGCTGATTGATTGTTGCAGAGTCGTCCTGACCTGAGGAACTGCAGGTCGTCTGTGTGAGCGGCTTATTACAGCTCATATTTATTTATAATTGAATATTTATTGTTATGTGTTTATTGTCAGGCAGCGACCTGGAGTGGCTGCAGTGATTATCACAGGAGCAAAAGAGGAAGTCAGGAGACGGAAACCAGAAGTCACCTGTGAGCTCAGTTAACTTACGTACGTCACGTGATGATGACAGTCGGCTGTCACGTCAGTTCAGTCGTATACGACGCGTTTAAGTCCGAACGTACCTGAGAGCTGTTCAGGGTGTTAAATGGTTTGCTGTGTTGCACGTCACCAATCAGCCAGTTCTCCAGGACACAACGTGACTGTCGACGTTTCTGCACACAGACACACCGAGGTTTATGACATTAGTACCAAACGTTCACAACGAGGCTGTGAAATGGACGACGGCAGTTCGAGCCACAGCTCAGGATATTTTGTCATTTCAAGCTGCTTTAGTGGCGACGAACGACGTGAGTCAGACCGTCTCCTCCTGTGACCGTGATGTCTTGTAACTCTCAGCAATGTGACGAGAAGGAAAGAGAAAATTCAACCTCAGTCGCAACACAAAGAAACATTCAGTTTGAACAAATCTGAAACTCTCAGTGTGCGAGAAACGACCTGAAGCGACTGAAACCATCTGGCCACCAGGGGGCGACAGGGACGCTGAGCCGCCATGTCGTCCATCCAAACCTCGACCAGATTCTATCGATCGATGATGTCGGACTCACGAAACTTACAGCTGTCGGTTTTCTTTACGCGTGCCGCGCCGCACCTCCCTCTTTGTTGTCTCCTAGCAACAGCACCTCGAGACTTAACACGCCCAAAGCGCCAACGCGTACCTGCCCTCAGGTAACGTGACCCGCCGCCCGAATCACAAGTTTATCTGCGTCTGGATGTTTTACTAACCAAGTGTTTATTTTCTGCTGTTTGCAGATTTTCACTGTGTTTAGAGAAGACGACCACGTCACTCACACACACACACACTCACGCACACACACACACACACACACACACGTACGTATGCATGCTCCGCTGTGATGTATATGAGGGTTCAGGGTTAATAGCTGAGCTGTCAGTTTGATGGGCCATACCTGTGTGTGTGTGTGTGTGTGTGTGTGTGTGTGTGTGTGTGTGTGTGTGTTAATAATAGCTTGCTAGCTGTCAGTGCAGATGAGGGGTGTGTGTCAGGAGAGCGAGCTTTAAATGCTCCTCGTCAACCCGCTCGCCGCACAGAGTGACAGGCCTGCAGAGAGTGTGTGTGTGTGTGTGTGTGTGTGTGTGTGTTAGCATACGTTAGCATGTGTTAGCCTCTCCCATAAAGATGGAACATGCTTCAGACGTGTGTGTGTGTGTGTGCGCGCTCGCCCGTCGTCTCTAAATGGAAAACATCGTGCTGAGCAGAAAAGCAGCCCGTGTCAAACTACCCATCATGCCGCATGAATGGCTCGCTCTCGCTCTCTTTTCTCGGCGCCGGCGCTATTATGAGCGAGCGAGCTGAAATATTATTATTCTGCTGTTATTAAGCTCCAACATGTCAAGTTTAAATCATTAGCTTCTCCCTCAGAAAACACCAAAGACTGTATTCACACAAAACACCCGAACATGTGCTTCTCATCACAAAAACATCATTCGGCTTCTCGCCGGTCGGAAAAAATCTCACTGAACAAACGCTTCACGTCTCCTTCTCCTCCGTCATACCTCCTTTATTTCCTCCTTCCTTCCTTACAGCATCTTATGATCGTACTTCTGCATCTTTTACAGCGTCTTAAGTGGAAATGAATCTCGTCCTGCAGCATTAACATCAGCGAGCGTTCGCTTGTTGTAAAGACGACTGTAAATCTCAGGAGACGATCAAAATTCATCCGTGTGGTCGACGAGTGTCAGCGAGGTGGTTTGAGAAACGACAGCAGCGAGTCGACGTCGACCGCAGTTCCAGTCACAATACTGGATATTTTCAGGGACTCTTCCAGACATTTTGATGGTTTCCTGAAGTGCTTGTGTGCCTGAACTCAACCTGAGCATCGACACACACAGACAGCAAACCTTCATGTTAGTGAGTTCAGACTGCTACAACAAAAACACTGATTGTTACCGGCAACACGTGGAAAATAAAAAAGTACGTTACTCCACAAACTAACCAGGGACAAATCAAACAAATGGAATAAAGACGTGGCGTCAGAGCCGTCAGTGCAGAGCCGGTGTGAGAGGACGGCTGTCAGACGTTATGAAAGCTCATTTACAGATAAAAACCAGCAAAACACTCAGAACAATTTAAAACTGATTGCACTCAAATGACCCATTCAAGATAAAGTGACTCAAACTCCTCTGACGCTGCGAGCTGTGGTCGCCTCCTCCGGCTGAGGCCTTCTGGGAGAAATAAAAGAAATTAAAATACAAAAGAAAACTTCAAGACAAAACGTTTAACAAAACGTGTCAAATAAATATTATAACATGTAACCTCGGGCAGAGACACGCAGGTGGATCTATGCTGATGAAGACCCACGTCACTAATAATCTGATTAATATCCTTCATAATCAATCAATCAATCGATTGATCAACGGTTCCATCAGCAAACACAGGGAATCTGTAAATAATTCACTTCACTACCACGAGTGGAAAACAAACTTTTCCTCCATTCACGTCTCTGACTCTGCTGCTGTTGATCTGATTGAAGTTCAGCAGGTGATGGTGGACAGACGGTTCATCCAATCACCTGCCAAGTTTTTGCTCTTCCAGTCAGTTAATTGGCTCGTTTCCAGACGGTTACATGTAACCAACCATCCTGCAGGTCAGGTGTCAGGTGGTCCAAACTACTGTCGTCTGTAGACATCAAACATTTCTTCTTCATGTCTCTCCTGCTCTCCAGAGGACGAACCCTCTCTGTTCATCAGATTCAGCCTCCTGCACAAGAGCACTCCAGCACAGGAGGAATCAAACTCGTGACGGAGGCCCGGCTAATGTTTCCTGTCAGCGTGTTTGAGCAGCAGCTCGTCTAAACCCCCCGAGTGTCTGAGCGGAGCCCCCGCCGAGCGCCGAGCAGCCGGTGTCAAAGTAAGCCTTCAGCCGGATGAATGGCCTGCGGCCTTTTGTTCTGCGCTGCTATTAAGAAAGACCACGCTGAAATATTATTATTCTACTGCTCCGAAATATGTCAGATTAAATCGTTACCTTCGCTGAGCCGCACACAAAAGGCACAAACACTGGAGCACTTTACAGACCCAGTCCAGGATGTTTTTTGAGTTTTCTGAAATATTATTATAAAACCATTGTTAAACTGCTCAGCAACATGACAGCTTAAATCATCACCTTCAGCAGCGGAAAAATAAAAGGCGCAAATGTGCAGCAGAGACTTAAAGTGTAA
This sequence comes from Acanthopagrus latus, assembly GCF_904848185.1. Lineage (NCBI taxonomy): Eukaryota > Metazoa > Chordata > Actinopteri > Spariformes > Sparidae > Acanthopagrus > Acanthopagrus latus. The sequence goes on from NC_051054.1 coordinate 929,012, forward strand.
CACTGGAGTAATTTGGGCTTTTGAGTCGCCACCAGCAGCAGGTTGCACGACTGCGTAACCCGCCGCCAACCCGCCGCCGAGCGGAGTTTAACATCCGCACAGCGGCCCGTCTCTCAGCGAGCGGCACAAATAATAACAGTTCAGACATTTAAAGTGCCGGAGAGCGAGCAGTCACAATGAGGTGCAGCTTGTGTAACGTGATGAATTTCTCTTTTCAAACGGGGAGGTAAAGCGATTTAATGAAGTGTTAACGGAGAGACGAGACGTTGAGATCAGACGAGAAAGACGATGAAAAGGAGAAGAATTAAACAATCGACTGAACTGAGTGCTGAGAACTTAAAGTCTCAGCTCGCAAGTTGCTTCATATCGTGAACGAAAACTCGTCCACTCGACGCCGCGGCGTGTCATCGTGTGGACGAGTTCTCGTTCACGATATGAAGCAAAGAGACGTCGTGAACGCTGTCAGTTCTGTCTGCAGAGAGTCTCTGTGTGACTTGAACTTTCTCCTCCTCACAGCTTCACAACAGCCTCGTTACTTTAGTTTGATGCATCTGAGGTGAATTCTGGATTCTTGTTATTTCCCAACATCAGCAGACTGATGTGGACCAATCAGACGCAGCGAGACGAGACAAAGACGTAAAAGCCGTAAACAGACGGGATGTTTCTGGTTTCTTCAGGTATCGCTGGAGGTTTCATGCTGTGAGAGCTGCTTCCTGCTTATGTTCAGGAAATATTGTTGGCTTAAAATACAAAAGAGTAAATACTGACAAACTAATAAACATGTAACAATATATGAATTTAACTGTCATTGGCAGAAACACAAACAGCTACCAGTGTATTTGATTCTCACAACTGAAGCTTTTCTCTTTGCCCTGATGACTGACACACCTGCTTCTCCAGGTACAGTCAACATGGCCGCTCCTCCTCCCTCAGTGACGTCTCTGCTGTGGACTGTCACTCTTGTTGAACTCTGTATTCTGTATTTTCTGTGTTGAGCGCCACACGTTTGAACACGATCTCTGTGAATAAAAGGAAGCAGTTGATGTGAATATTCTTTTCTTTTCTTTAACAAAGATGCTCAGTGTTTCTCCGCAGCAGCAGCAGCAGCAGCAGCGCTCCTGAATGAGTCTGCAGCAGAGAGGCGCCTGCAGACGAGGACGCAGGGCACGAATTCACACAAACACGTCCTCCATGAGAACACAGATATTACACAGTTGGCACAAGCTGCGTTTTCCGACACAGCTGTCTCGGCGTGAGCCAAGCCTCTACTGGGAGCCGCGTGTCCAACTGGCCGCTCAACAATAAAGTCGTCGCCGTCAATCAGCCGATCACTAACAAACGTCACCTTGTTTTCAGCTGCCGGCGCTCGCTGCTCCTCGGCCGGGGCCTCTCACTGTCACTTTACAGCTCGCAAGTTGCCAGAACGAAGCAAAGCGAGCTTTGTTCTTTAAAGGAGCGCGCTGGTGTTTATTCCAGCGCCGTTATCCCAAAGCTGCCGGTGGGTTTTTAGATTGACAAACCGGTTCTGGGTTGGCGTCCAGGTTTCCAGCGGTGTCCCGTCGGTTCACCGCAGCGCGACAATCAACAGAATCTACCTGAGAAGTTGTTCCACTGCTGAAGGTGCGAAGAGAGAAAATCTACATCTCAGGAGATGTTTGTCTGACAGGACACGAGCCCCAACATGGAACTGAAAACTCTGCAGGCATCGCAAGAGCGTAAAATATAACGTATATAAATATATAAGAAGTCATGAGACAGAGGACTGAAAATGATCAGCTTGCTGCTAACGAGGCGCTAAGATGTCAGTCGATGAGTTCAGTGTGTGGAATTAACTCTGGAGTCGTCAGCAGCGACTCTTCAAGTGTTCTCATGATGTTCTGAGCAAAAACCAGCAGATAAATTATCCGACGAGGGGTCGATATCCAATCGAGTCGTTCATCAGTCTGTCAGTCAGAATCAGGTGATCGGACCCGTCTGAGGTTCTGATCGTTTCTGAGGACGAGACACAAAGTGAAAGGAGGAGATGATAAAGGAGGAGGAGCAGGAAGAAGAAAACAAGGCGACCGACAGCTCTGCAGAAGAAGGTCGCTGCTCTTCACCTCCCCGTCTGCTCGTCTTCCTCCTGACCTCTGACCTCTGACCGAAACTCATCGGCCTCCTGATCCGCCGTCTCTCCTCTCGCTCGGCTGTTGATCTGAGTTTGCTCTGCCGTTAAACTCCATCAGCGGAATGATTGAAGTGTGAAATGTAAATGTGAGCTGATGTGTGACGCCTCTCTACTCGCAATTTTGAAGAGGGGAAAAAAAAAAAGAATTCTGCACTTTCACCATCAGAAACTCCTCGAAAACTCCTCGAACGCACCGCAATCTTTTTCAAATCACCGTACTTCTGCTGCTGAAATCAGTCTGATTAATTAAGTCTGTCGACGGTTTCGGAGATGACGATCGCCGTTTGTCACGCTTCAACGCTGCGAGAGAGACGAGAGGGCGAGACGGAAAGTTTCAGGAGATCAGGAGTTTAAAGAATCAACCAGAATCAGTAATTTCTGCTTCCTGTTACGCTTGTTCGACATGATGTGTAAAATAAAGAATAATAATCTCCTCACAAGAACACAAAACAATCAGACCGATGAAACGGTCTCACTGTCGGTCCGCTGATCGGTTCTGGAGCACTGACTCGTATCAGAGACACGAGACAGGACGTGATGGCTGGAGGAGCCGTGACGGAACCGGACAAACCCAGCTGGACAGAAGAGAGTAAAAGTGGAAGCATAGTTCTGATTGGACGACGAGGATTTCATCATGACTTTGACTGCGTGGAGATGAAACCACGATGGAAACAATCAGATCCAGGTACTGACAGGTACCACCCGGAAGGACCACCAACTGGACCAGCACAGTACAGAGCTGACGACTCAGTGAGGCCCAAAAGCTGCAGACACACACACACACACACACACACACACACACACACACACACACACACACCATGGTCCTGAACACCTACTGCCCTCTAGAGGCAGATGACTGACGGGTCGATCATCTACACCATCTACACCTGACGAAGAAGAAGAAGAAGAAGAAGAAGAAGAAGAAGAAGAAGAACTCACCTTCTCTCCTTCCTGTCTCCTCTTTTCCTCCTTTTTCCATTTCTCTGAAGTTTTAGGCCTCTTTTCCTTCTCCCTTACCTTCCTCTCTCCCTCTCCTCTCCTTCCTTGTTTCCTCTCCTCTCCTCCCCCTCTCTCCTCCCCCCTGGTCTCCCCCTCTCAGTTGGGGGTCTGTATTGTCCCCCTCTCGTCTCTCTGTGGGAACAGCTCCTCTGTTTGTCGGCCAATAGGTCCAATTCAACCGGGGCCTTTTTAGAAAGACCAGTACCACAAAAGCCAACGGGAAACGACCCCCCTCCTCACCCCCTGCCTCCCCCCTGCTGCCGATCAACGTCTTCTCCCCCCCGGCCCTCCCTCCCCCTCCCTCCCCCTCCCACTGAGGCCCTCTAAGTTTGTTTAAGAGATTGAGGGTCCAAAGAAAGAGACAGAAAGAGAGAGGACGGAGAGAAAGCGTCCGCCCATTAAGGTAATTATATAGAGCCTGTGTTCCCGTGAGGGCCCTTAATTGATGTTAATGTTTGTCTAATTGGGGGGATTGGGGGGAGGAGGAGGGGAGGAGGGGGAGGCAGAAAGGAGGAGGTGAAGGTCCTCCTCAAAAGGTCCTTCTTCCTCACAGGACAAGGAGCACTTTTCAGTCCTCCCTCCTCCTCTCCTCCTCTCTTCTCTGTCGTTCACACCTTCCCACAATGGCTGTCACCTCCAGCTTTCTCACATTACCTTTCTGAGTCCCCCTCCTCACCCTCCTCACCCGCCTCCCCCCTCCAGCCGCCCTCACCCCCTCTGGGCAGCCCGGCGAGCTCTCACAGACCTGTGAGGCCTCAAACAGACCTGATTAAACCGCATCAACACAACGAAACAGCCCGAGAGGAAAGCAAACGCACAACTAGTTCATCCAAACTCAGCTCGACACTCTTCATCAAACTATTCAGATTATACTGAAGTAAAAGTACTGACAGGCTGCCAGAGAGTACAAGTACTCTGTCACGCATCAACACTTCTGTGTCAGTGTGACTAGTCAAAGTTAAGCTGAATATAGTGACACAACGTTCGTTCAGTCCAAACCGGTATTAAATGTAGTGGAGTCGAAGTCCAAGAAACATTAAATGGAAACTGCCTTGTAAATTAAGTGAATGTTCTTAGTTACATTCCACACTGAGTATCTCTGACACACTCAGCTCTCCTCCTCTGTGCACGAACTTCAGCTGTAACTGAAAATATTCAGACAGAAAGTCAGTTTTTGTTGTAACATTGAACGTATTCTGACGACCCGGTCGGTTTGATACTGTTGGTGCACATCTGTGAAGCTTTTTAACACTTTTCTTACATAAACATCAGAAATCATCATTCATACATCTGCTCACTGCTCCACTTACATCAGGCCGAACATCTCAGACCTGTCTGTCTCCATCATGTCTTCACAGACCTGTCTGTCTCCATCATGTCTTCACAGACCTGTCTGTCTCCATCGTCTCTACACAGACCTGTCTGTCTCCATCACGTCTCTACACAGACCTGTCTGTCTCCATCACGTCTACACAGACCTGTCTGTCTCCATCATGTCTACACAGACCTGTCTGTCTCCATCGTCTCTACACAGACCTGTCTGTCTCCATCATGTCTTCACAGACCTGTCTGTCTCCATCATGTCTTCACAGACCTGTCTGTCTCCATCATCTCTACACAGACCTGTCTGTCTCCATCATGTCTTCACAGACCTGTCTGTCTCCATCATGTCTTCACAGACCTGTCTGTCTCCATCATGTCTACACAGACCTGTCTGTCTCCATCATGTCTCTACACAGACCTGTCTGTCTCCATCATGTCTACACAGACCTGTCTGTCTCCATCATGTCTACACAGACCTGTCTGTCTCCATCATGTCTACACAGACCTGTCTGTCTCCATCATGTCTCTACACAGACCTGTCTGTCTCCATCATGTCTCTACACAGACCTGTCTGTCTCCATCATGTCTACACAGACCTGTCTGTCTCCATCATGTCTACACAGACCTGTCTGTCTCCATCATGTCTCTACACAGACCTGTCTGTCTCCATCACGTCTCTACACAGACCTGTCTGTCTCCATCACGTCTCTACACAGACCTGTCTGTCTCCATCATGTCTCTACACAGACCTGTCTGTCTCCATCATGTCTTCACAGACCTGTCTGTCTCCATCATGTCTACACAGACCTGTCTGTCTCCATCATGTCTCTACACAGACCTGTCTGTCTCCATCATGTCTACACAGACCTGTCTGTCTCCATCATGTCTACACAGACCTGTCTGTCTCCATCATGTCTTCACAGACCTGTCTGTCTCCATCACGTCTCTACACAGACCTGTCTGTCTCCATCATGTCTCTACACAGACCTGTCTGTCTCCATCATGTCTTCACAGACCTGTCTGTCTCCATCATGTCTCTACACAGACCTGTCTGTCTCCATCATGTCTCTACAGACCTGTCTGTCTCCACCTCGTCTGCACCCTGATGGTGCACCTTAACTAAAGATTTTTATCTCTTGCATATTTTTATGTTTGTAATTCGAATGACACTTGTATTAAAACTTCATCCAGATTTATTCAATTGTGTCTTTATTGTTTCTCAGTCAGAACAAAGGTTCAGGATTTAAACACTCTCAGCTGAACCAGAACACACAAACAGGCAGGTTGTAGTTTAAACCCAGTGTTTCCTCTCTGTCTGTTTCTGTCGAGCGGTTGGTTTTGCTGCTGTGTTTTCTGGAGCTGGATGTTTGGAAACACGTCAGCGAGTCGACCTTTTAGCTTCGATCATCTTCCTCCTCGTTGTTCCCGCAGGTCAAAGACGAACATCACATCACAACTGATCCAAATCACCAGCAGCCAATCAGACTGAAGATGCAGCAAAGACAACAAACAAACAAACCGTCTTCCTCCAAACAAACAAAGAGAGCCGGAGTTGATCCAGATGAACTCCGGCTCGCTGACAGCAGCCATTGTGTGGCGCCGACACGCCGCTCTGACACAGACTGACAGCGATTGTTGGTGTGTGTAGGCCCGATGATGATGAGGAGGATGAAGGTGATGATGGCGGAGGGTGAAAGCCACTGTCAGCCTCCGCCGCTCTCCGCTGTCATCGCCACCACCGGTAACCACATGCGCCGCCGCCGCCGGGCCTCGCACTAATTACCGCTACATCTGTCTTTCTGTTTTCCTCGTTCCTCCATTTGTCTGCCGAACAAACAGTTCACGCCACCTCCCTCCCTCCTCCGTCTCTCCTCTTTACTCCTCCTGACACCTCCCTGCGTCTCCTCACAGCTGGAGGCAGTGTCATTGTGGGGTGTATTTGCATGTTTGCGTGCGTGGCGTGTGTGTGCGCGAGCGTTTGGTATTAAACATTTCTCTCTCTTCCCACATCCTCTCTGTATATATTTGTGTATGCTAATGAGGGATTTCTGTGCTGCCAGCCATAATGGAGCTGCTAGATAATAACCCTGCTAAACAAACTCAGCCGCAAACCAACAAACCAATTATCTCTGCTCTTGTTTTTCCAAGCCCACTGTAATTACTGTACGCAGAGAAAAAAAACAGAGGAAGAAGAAGAAGAAGTAGAAGAAGAAGAAGAAGAAGAAGTAGAAGAAGAAGAAGTGGCGTCGAGCGTGTTTTCACCGTCAAAGAAAGTGAGACAAAGACGGGCTGACCCAACACGAATCAGGAAAAATAATCAGGTTTGATTTCATTTCTCAATCTAAAGTCTTCGTCTCGGATCAGAACCCGCTCCCCTCCTCCAGTCCTTCGGTTCAGATTTACCCATCATTCCCATGGAGGGGGCTGCGAGCATCGACAGACAGACAACGAGATGGGCGTTAAAAAAGAAGAAAAAAATGACAGCGCGACAAATAACCTTCCTCGCTTTCTGCCCACAAATTCGACCAAAGACGTAAAAAAAAAAGCCTCTAAACTATGTCCCGCGGCCAAATGAGACACCTGTCCAAACCTCTAAAGACCTTTTGTGTCTTTCACAGATTCTTTGCGCTGCCTTCTAATTGGCTGGCCGGCCTGTGTGTTAGCGTGCATGGCATGCCCGGCTGCCGGGAAGGTAAAACAGGCAGGCGGGGGAGCTGAATAGAAATGTGATTGTGTTGCTGTCAAGCGCTCCCACATGAACTCCCCTTTTCTTTCTCCACCCGGACAGAGAGGAGAAGTGTGAAGGGAGAGGAGGAGGAGGAGCGGGGGAGGAGGGGGGGAGGAAGAGAAGAAGAAGAGGAAGGGTGAGTGAGAGAGAGAGAGTGAAAGAGACACACTTCATTTGTCATCCAGCGGCCTGATTGGAGTGGCAAAGCCAATTCACATCTCGAGTGGAGTTCCCATCACACAAACCCCCTATACCAAACCTCCACCCCCCCTCACCCCCCCTCACCCCCGCCTCACCCCCTGTATCCTGCCAATCAAGCACAGCCTGTACAAGCTGCCGGTGTTTCGAGCTGAGAGCTTCATCATCATGGATTATGGGAGCGGTAATGACTCTCTCTCAGGGCTGTAATAGCTGCAGCTAATGGGGAAGGGTGGAGGTGGAGGTGGAGGGAGGGGGGAGGAGGGAGGAGAGGGGGTGAGGGTCATGGGGAAGGTTGGATGGATATATATGAGGAGGGGGGATGTTGAGCTGCTGCGGTCACGGCAAGGAGCAGAACTTTTTTTGGGTGATTTTCTTGAGCGTCGCTCAGCGAGTTCAGAGAGCAGAAACAGATTGAACAACTGAAACACAGCGGCCATGTTTGTCAAACGCCTCCGAGTCGCCGGCTGGCGTTCAGTTATCGATGACGACGTTTAATCCATCAGTAAAACTTCACAACCAACAAACAGATCTGAGCTCAGTGATGCTGAACGAGCTCCAGCTTCATTCCCACAGTCACCGTCAGTGTTCACATTCATGCTCACAGCAGACCACTGTCAGTATGCTCTTGCAATGCATGATGGGTAATGATTTTGAATATTATGGTGCCGTTTCTAACCCTGAAGCGACTGAAACAGTGACAAACTGTAATCAGGAAACAGCATCATACGGTAATTTAGCTTTAAAACAATTGTAGCTTGACTACAAGGTAAACATGCTAACAAGCTAAAAGGCTAACATGCAGACAAGTATTGTAGTCGGGTTAATGTAAACAAACAAACAAAAAAAGTTAAGACGTTGTCTGCTGAACATAACTGTAGGTGCTTGTAACAGTATCATTTGTGTAATTACAGTAAAGTACTGTGTTAGCGTGTTAGCCCTTTAGCATTTTCACAGTAAATTATTGGCTAAACCTGCAGTATATTCACAGCAGTATAGTGAGATTATTATATAAGTAATATCAATGAAAATCACAATAATATTTTTTTTTAGCCCAGATGCAAAGTTACTGTGAAAAAACATGTATTTGATGTAAAATTACATTAATGTGTAATAAGCATCATTTTACAGTAACATACTGTGTTGTCACATTAACTCAACTGTAGTGCTGGTTGCTAAGAGGCTAACAAGCAATTTGGTTTAATGGGGTAAATGTCAGTATAATACTGTGAAATTACTGTAATTCTGTGTGCTTATTACAATATCATAATGTAATTATACATCAAAATACAGTTTTTTTTGTTATTTGTAAAAAAAAATAAATATCCAGCAGTTTTACGCTAACAAATGCCCAAACACAGTCTTGAGCAGTGGTGTCTGGCTTGTTGGCTCGTTGAGCTTTAACTCAAACTCAAAGAATTAAATAGATAAATTAATAGATGATAAAGAAAGCAAGATAATAACAAGCTGCTGCAACAGGCTCATGCAACGTTTCTCTTTAAATTAAGATAAATCCAGATGTGCGTTCACATGTTTTACATCCAGCTTCCAGAAGAGATTCACATGAACGCTCTTCATCAACGCTGGGACGATTAAATATCACCGTATTTCTGAGAAAATACCTCGACATCAACACTGTAAGGAAGAAAGTTGGTTCTTATGCAACAAGGTTTGTGATCAGTCATCATCAGTAATGTGACTCAACAGGTGAAGACGAGCATCAGAACAAGACGACGAGTCTGGAGAAAATTACATCACTTTACTTTAAATACAGTTTACTTTACAACACTCGTGATATTATCGCACCCAAAGTCTAAGAACGTTTATTAGAACCATAAAATATCCGAGTCAGAACCAAACAGCTGCTTTCCTCCGTGGGTCTGCTCGTCCTCCTGCAGCAGCTCGGTGATCCGTTGTTCACGGAAAACGTATTTCTGATCTCTGCTGCAGTTTGACGCCATCACAGCCAGCAGCTCCTGAACGCAGCATTAAAATCATCCTTCACATCCTGTCTCTCCGGTTCAGTCAGAGCGCTGATCAGCAGGTAAAATCAGCAGCTCAATTAAATTAAATTCAACGTGAATTTCAGTGACGGTGAAGAAAATAAAGATGCACTCAGGTCAGATTTGTTGCTTCTTGTGAAACACCAGAACGTTTTTCTTCTTCAGCTGAAATGTGTCTTCAGTCTGAAGAACCTCATGAAACAAAAAAGGTCTGAGAACATTTTTATATTTTATGAATCTTTGCTGTCAATTCTTATTGTTTTATTGTATCAATTCTTTCTCTTTTAAATGTTTTCTTGTTAATCACGTCTGACTTGTGTTATTTAGTTTGTTCAGTATCAGAAACTGGATGCACATTTCACTGTGACAATAAACAGCAAATAAAGTAATTATTATATTTAAAAAGGAAAAAATCACTTTGTGTACAAATAACATGACATTTAATTTAAGATACTTTAACATATTTAAAGCTGAAGGTTAATAAAGTTTTTACTGTCCAACAACACGTCCGTCCTTTAACACGGTCGGTCTGACTTCCTGTCTGCAGCTCGTTGGTTCCTACAGAGGAATAAAAAGTCAGATTTAAATTAAAGATATTATATTACAATATTACTTTGGGAAAAGAGAAAGTCACAAATATAAAGAAGTACTCGAGTAAAAGTCTGATATTAAAGTATCTGATATTAAATGTAGTCAAGTATAAAAATTAAACTATTACAAGAAATACTGGATCTGATTATAAGATTTGTTTTTAAGAAAATCAGATGATTTTTTTTTTTTTCTTTGTATCCAACTGCCAACAGATTTATTTACTAATGTGTAACTTTGGCTCTGATGCAGCCTGAAATCTGCAAAGTAACTGAAGTTAACAAATAACAGTAGTGAAGTAAAAAGGACAATCGTGGTGAAGTGGAAGTTTAAAGTGTCAGAGATCAGAAATGTTAAATTCTGCAGCAGGAAATGAGTCGTTTGTTTGGGACTATTTTAAGCAGCGGATGAATCCGTGTGTGTGTGTGTGTGTGTGTGTGTGTGTGTGTGACATGAAGTGATAGATCTGAAGTTAACCTCGGGAGCAGGAGGACGGAGTCGATTATTTGAACGTGTCACAAATTAAATTCTCTGAAACTCTCCGTCTGGCCTTCGACCTCACTCGCCGTCTCTGCCGCCGCCTGCTCGGCCTCTCGAGGATTCGCTTCGGCTTTTTGGCTTTTTTTTTTCGGTCTCCCGTCTCTTTTTAATTCTCTCCCGTCTCCGTCACCTCCTCTCCTCTCGGCTTCCACTCTAAATGATGCTGTCAGTCCCGTGAACGCGGCGCCTGCGGATGCTGGATGAGTCATGTGCAGGGGTTTTCTGCAGGTCCGTCATGGCTGCTGGCTCCAAACATAATCTGGTAAACAGTTGTGTTGTTGTGTCTGCTGTGTTGTTTGTGTTGTTTGTGTGGGTGGAGGTGTGAGTCTGTGAGTCTCTGCAGAGGTTACAAACTGTTTCGCAATTTTTTTTGTTGCTTTTCTGTCCTGAGATGTCCTCGTCTCCGAGCCTGAGGAGGAGAAGTGGCTGCACCGCGTCAGGAAGACGCTCTGGAATTCATATTTATTCAGAATTTGGACACAGATTTAATCTCTTCGCAGATTTGGATGAAATATAAAGATCCGACTGATGCTGAAGTGAAAGTACTGATACAAAAATGTAAAATACAAGTGAAAACCCGTCAACTACTCGTTGGCCCGGTCCCGGTTCTGCTGAAAGACTTCCTCCTCCTTTGAAATGTAATGAAGGCAGAACACAGAATCCTCATTAGTCCGCTGTCATTAGTTGTTGCCTCTGCCCTTGAGCAAGACACTGAACCCCCGGCAGCTCCTCCAGGCTGCTCTGTCGCTGACCCTTGACCTCCGACCTCCCTTTGGAGGAGCAGCGGAGGAGAACCCTCCTCAGCGCTGATCAATGGAGTGAGTCATTATCACCCATTAGAGGAATCATCGGCTGGTTGGAGGAGATCTTTAAGACACTGGTGCAGATTAGAGGTCCAGTAAGAGGTTCTGGACATGTTTCAAGAGGTTCTTGTGATCTCTGAGGTGTCTCTATGGGTCCTGAGTGGGTTCTAATGGTCACTGAAGAGGTTCTACGGATCCTTCATCATGTTTCGTGTTCATTTAGGAGGGTTCTGATTCTGATGGTCACTGACAGGGTTGCAGGGGTCAAATAACAAAGTTCTAGGTGTCCGTCGAGAGGTTCTGATGGTTTTTGATGAGATTGTTGGGTCATACAAAAGGTTCCAGTGGTCATTTAAGAAGTTCTTGAGATGATTGTTGAGGCTACAGAGGAACAGGGGTATGGTACAGCATCCTGGTGGTCAATGAGGAGGTTCTGTTGGTCCTTTGAGATGTTCTAGGTGTCCTTAAAGCGGTTCTGATTGTCAGTGATGAGGTTGTAGGTGATGTTGGAGGTTTAATGGTCACTGAAGACGTTCTTATCATCAGCGCTGAGGGTAAAGAGGTAAAGAGCTACGTTAAGATGTTCTAGTGCTCAATGAGGAGTTCTTATAGGGTCCTTATAGATGTTCTGGTGGTCCTTCAAAAGGTTCTGATGGCGACTGATGAGGTTGTAGAGGTTCTGGTGGTCACTGAAGAAGTTCTTGTGGTCACTGCTGAGGCTACAGAGGAGACATGAAGGTTCTCTTTAGGAGGTTCTAAGTGGTTCTTCAAGAGATTCGTTGTTGACTCATGGAGATGGAACGTCTGTCAGCTGTTTTCTAGTCCTTTGTTCTGAACAGTTTTGGATCTAGAGAACAAAGTGAACGGGTCCGGTTCAGGTTGTTCATCAGGGAGGATCATCTGAGTCATTAGCGGCAGAAGTTCCTCGTTAATGAAGCGGACCCGTCACCCTGCCGGTGTCGCCGAGCTCGGCCCACACAGCAGCTGCAGAGGAAGTCCGGGCGCTGCGTTAAAGCCTTTAAAGGATTAGTCCACAATTTATTAAAGTGTTTCTATCAAGGCGTGTAATCCTCCTCCACAGGCCTGCTGGGAGCGCCGCGTTCCTCCGCTGCAGATCAGCTCGTCTTTCTCTTCAAAGACCTGAGACCACACAGAGGTCACGACCTGCGACCTCTTCATCCTCCCTCCCTCCTCTTCATCCTCCCTCCCTCCTCTTCATCCTCCCTCCCTCCTCCCTCCCTCCTCTTCATCCTCCCTCCCTCCTCTTCATCCTCCCTCCCTCCTCTTCATCCTCCCTCCCTCCTCTTCATCCTCCCTCCCTCCTCTTCTGCCTTTAACGTCCATTTAGGTCACTCGTTCCTTCTTTCCTTCTTAAAATGTCGTCTTTATTTTCTGCTGTTGCTGCTTTACTGGATAAAACTGTCGTCATGATCCGGTCTCCTGCAGCAGAACTCAGAACTCCGTCACTGACTCTCATGTTTTCTCCTCTTCCGATCTGAAACCTGTAAGTTTCCTCGTGGATGTGACGCTGCAGAAGAAAAAAAGAAACCCTCAGTGTTTCCCTCCTCCTCCTCCATCCCTCTCTCCTCTCCTCTCCTCTCCTCTCCTGTCCTCTTTCCTTCCTCCTGTTTGCCTCTCGGAGGAGAACTCGACTCCTCGGCGGCTGTAATCACTTTACTACTGTTTTTGTTCGCGGTAAGTGGACTAAATATTTGGATGCTCATAAGCAAAGCAGAATAATTGAACGTGTGATTTGTGGCAGCTGGCTCCGAGTCTATGGGCTTGTCTCGGCATAATGAAAACAGCTAGCGAGCCGCTGTAAACAAAAGCAACTTGTTATGTTGCAAACCCCTCGCTGTGCTTTGCTGTGTGTGGGAAACAACTAATTTTCTTGATGGCGTACTGTAATCATGGCGAAGCTTTACCACGCGCTGTGCTGAGTACTGCACTGCTTATTAATACGGAGAGAGAGAGTCGTCCACTCCTGGCAGAGCTACTATTACTGTAAACACTTTAAAGCAGAACGAGGCGCGGAACAATACAGGAAGCTGGATTATTATAATTATTCGTGGAGTCCAGAGCGGCGGACGGGGCCGGCTGGAGGACCCGAGCGTGTTTACCGCCGCCGCCGCTTCAA